>NC_056737.1:293991608-294219108 GCF_019279795.1 Protopterus annectens
ATCCACCATTCCAGAATATTAATTATATTATTCAGGAGGAAAGGAATATGATTGCAGAGGCTATGGACATAATAAAACATTCTTAACTGAACTATAATGTATGTAGACTTGTATTATGAAGGGTACATGAAGATTTGGGACATAAAGGACAGACTGCCATCTGTTCAACACAGTTCTGGGTAAGTAACAGATAAAGACATTTATTCCAGTCTCATTTCAGTTTCTTTCAGTTATTTCCAGTTTATTCCAATATTCTACAGTCCTATCACTTCTTACATTTCATCCTCCCTCCAGATTCAGAATTTTTATCTCGTCAGGAAAGAAGGTATCCCTCCTCCTTTTACCTGAAACTACTATCTAAGGATCAGTATATACTGAATTAAACCCTGAGTCAGTCCCAGTAAACTACCCCTGTATAAGGAAATTTCAGAAGGAGTAGATACAGGTTTAGTTTTCTGTTTCTTTTTGACAGGAAAAATGGGACCAACATTTTTACTAATGGCAGCAGCAGCTACCCAAGGGTGGGCGCCACATTCTGACAAACCAGGGAAGCCTTTCCTGTTCTTCTCTTAGGAGTTACAGGAGTGGCTCTCCCTTGCCCACTGAGGGGACCCCAACAGCCACAGAAGATGTGGCTAACCCCTGATCTTTAGTAGCTGTAGGTGCAACACCACAGGGATCTGGGGGTTAAAGATTAGTGGTCTGAGGAACAAGCTATGCCCAGAGCAGAGTTACCCACCTGTGTCTGAGGCAAATTGCTAGCCTGCTGTGGTGGCAAAGGCTGTTTGCTTAACTTTTTCTTTTTGTGGCTGGAAGGAGGACTGACCATAGGGCAATGCATTTGCCATATTGCCCCTGTTGATTGCATATAAGCTCTGATAAATTCTCGTCTACAAAAGCCCTTCAGTTTTACAACATAGAAAAAGGACATGAGACACATAATGCAATGTACACCTCACACTTTGTGTTACAGTCGTAACTACCAATAGCAGAGATAACCTTAGGATACTCTGTGATGATAATGTGGGAATCAACATAAATAAATCTACATTGCTTACAAGCCCCACATTTCCTCTTCCAATATTTCTTATACAATATTGCCTTCTAAGAGTGGCCTCTCTAAAGTAGATTTTAAATTAATACTTGTCTTAAACACAAACTTTGGGGTCATACCCAATTTACCTATAAGACATAAGGTTTCAAAAACATCAATAATTTAAAATCAATCAAGCAATACATTTTTAAAAAATAACAACTCTCCTGGCAAAAAATAAAAATTGGTCAAGGAGCAAAAGATAAGGTATAGCAGGCTCATCTCTAACAAAGATGCATTTTACAAGGAGAGGACTATTCTTTGTGAGATATTTTTACAACTTGGTAACCACTCGGCTTACTTTGTGGGATAGACGAGCAAGTCAAGGGTGAAAGGGTTAGGAAATATAAACTATTACTTTGGCTGGCCAACACTGAGGTTTGTAACAGAAACAATAACAATGATTTTACTAAAGCAATGGTTTTAGAATACAACAGAGAGGTTGGGTTTCAAAACAGGTTATTTTTTAAAAATTGTACTAATATATTTGGAGCCCTCAGTCTTACAAGTAAACTAAATATAGTGATTGTTTTATTTTTTTTCCCCAGATAAAGTCTTGGCATTGCACAGGTCACTATTTTGGTTTTATTTGATGTGATGTGATACAGTACGCTGGTTGTGCTGGTTCTTCAAATTAAATATTTACATGTGTGAGCACTTCTCTGCACATATACAGATATAGATATTGATATAAATCTAGTTAAATTGAATGAATACTATTTATGTCGACGTGTACAATGTGGTAATAAAGTGATCAACATTATGTATGTCGACATGCTACTATGCATACGCCAAGAATTAATCTTGCCACATGCAAAACTTGAAAAAAAATGCAAAGAAAGTATAATTTTTTGCAAGGGGGCAAGCCCCCTGCATCCTCAACACTCCAACTGCTAATTATATATTCTAACTCCGAGACAACACACTCCCTCTAACCAGAGATTGTCGATCTCACAAACCTGTTGATGAAGTTTTGTCAATTAAACAGATGTCGGCCAAAGTACCATTCAACAAAGTTACCAGGACACACACACATATATGTGTACATATATATATATATATATATATATATATATATATATATATATATATATATACAGTTCCCCTTCATATGACTGAAACTACAAAAGCCTGAAACTCAAAAGCCTGAAAACACAAAAAATACATATACTGACTTTAAACAACAGAAACCATATTAATTTTCACTAAGTAATGAAGTGCAATCCTGGAGTTGATATATTTAAGTAGTAGGGGGTGTGGGGGGCACAGCCCCCCACATGGGGGGTGCAGGGGGGGCTTGTCCCCCTGCTTATACTTACTGGAAATTAATATGGCTTCTGTTGTTTAAAGTCAGTATATGTATTTTTTGTGCTTTCAGGCTTTTGAGTTTCAGGCTTAAGAGTTTCAGGCTTATGTTAATTCAGTCATATGAAAGGGAACCATATACACGCAGGTATGGATTCCTTGCTTTTAGTCAAGCTGGGATGAAGCAAACCGCTGTCTATCAAAAATATTACATCAAATCCTGACCGAGTAAACATTTGGAAGCAGAGCTGGAGAGTGGAAAATTATACCTCCCTTTTGGACACGTTAAAGCCTGTTTTCTAGGGAGAGTAGGACACAGGAGCATTTCCATCTTGAGTAGGATGCATGTTAAAGCCTGTTCATGAGTTTTGCTAAGTCTGGATTTAGTTTAATTTTTTTCACTGAGCTGTGTTGTACTGAATCGTGGCTTGACTTCTTTACACAGATCCATATATACATAAGTGTGTGTGGGTAAAATGGTATGTATTGTCACTATTTCATATTTTTTGTTTAATAATTAGGTAAGACAAATGTGTCACAAAATAGTATGCAATACAATAATATATAAAGTTGCTACAGTATATATAAATAAAATGGTGTACTTTAAATTATCCACCAAGTTTATAAATTTATAAATCTAAATGGAAAACGGAAGTCTTTTTGCAATGGCAAATGATTATCAGACAGATGTTTTCACATAAATAAAAAAACTGTCTGCCATATCAGTCTGATTTCGCAATCTGATAGAATATTTTTTAAAATATATATTTCTACTCCAAGTATGCAGAGATCTTTCGATATTTCCAAACTAATATCCTTTGCCATTAAAAGCATTTATTTATTGTCAAACTTTCTGCTTAATCTGCTTCATGGCCATAGGACAGCCTATCCTAGAACTCTGGGAGAGTAAAAGAACAAAACTAATGTTGGACAGTCGCCAGCTTGTCACAAGATGGAGAAAGACACTCACACATAATGTCTACCTGTAGTCAGTTTAGATGATCACCAGTTCACTAATGCTCATATTTGGTACACTGGGAAAAATCAAGGCATCTAGCTAAATCTCATGTGGACACAGGGAGGATGTTCAGCCTGTAGTCAGAATGCACCCCAGCCAATAAGTGAACAGAGAACCAAGCACCATGGGATAGCACTGTTAATCAGTGCACCACTGTTTCACTCATTAAAATCAACAATGAATTTAAAATTAAAATGGCACTGAATCAAGCAACTTAAAGCCCCACTTTCACTGACACAGTGCATATTCAACTTTAGTTGTCCTTCTGTACATATGCAGTTATTAATTTAATGCCTAATTAAGTTGAGTTAGACAAAATAATGGAACAGTATGTTACACAATACATTTATTTAAAAGGTAAACAAACACCTTTTTTTAAATAATTACATTATATGATTATAACAATCAGGTGCCTGACCTCGCCACGTGGGATGGTTATTCTAAGTAAATCTCTCAAGGAATTTCACTTAGACAAGGAGATACAACATGCACATAAAACTAATAACATTCATCATTAGATCACCATTACAGTAGCTTACAGCTATACAGACTATATCCTGCCAAGGAACAAACATCCTAGCATTTAAGAACATTCATTTCCAGGCACACAGCAAAAATATTTGCTGGCAACTTTTTCTGATATAAACAAGGCAATTTCTGAGTTAACTTCTTCTGACACCAAATCCTTCTTATTCAATGTGATCTCTTCTGTGCCTCAGGTTACTTAGCTCTCTTTAAAGTATTCGTATGCTACAGCTGATGCAGTGTCTGCAACAGGGTTGTCTGCAAAATCTAACAGTTCAATTATGAAACAATGACTAGCTCTTTCTCTGTTACTGGGTGGGGTAACTAACTCATAAATGTTTTGCATGTGCAGGCTGTCATGCAAGAATGAAAAAAAAATTACTTTGGTATATATCAACCAAATTGTGCCCAGTGAAGCCATGCAAACCACCAGTGCAGCAGGTATTACACATGGCAGACAGTCTCTTAACTTAACTCTTGGAATAAAGGAGTGAAGGGTACTGCATAGAAATGCTTATGCTCCTAAGGGAATCCAAAGGACCCCAAATATGCAATGCACTACCATCCAAATAAAAAGACACTCTGAAGTCTGAAGACACTGAGTAGACAGCTAAGGAGAAATGTGAAAATATATTTTTAACAAAGGGATGGTAAATGCCTGAAACAGACTTCCTTAGAAAGAATTGGAAACAAAGTTACCGAATTCAAGAATGCTTAGAACAGATCATAAAGCATGTAATATGAATGACAGGGAAAATAAAACAGCCATAAAAGCAGCATTTTCAGACTTGGGCTAAATGGTTCTTTATCATTGCCAACAGAAACGGTTCTGCTTCTCAGTGTGACTCGTGCACAATCCTGTACACAGAACTCAGCCAGCAGGTACACAACCACACTTTTGCCTGTTCCACAGATAGTACGATCATTCTGTCTCCAAAGTGCTCTCATCATGCATGGGGGCTTCCTAGATGAAAGTATAAGGCTTTTAAGGGAAACCTTAATACCTATCTGTCCAGACACCCTTGTAAGTCCATTTGCAGTGATACCAGCATGGTAATGCTGGAGGACTTTGTTTCAAATCTCAAATGACAGCTAATATTATCCTTTTAGTTTCATGATTTTAATAGTGCTTAGGCAGACGGCTTTCTATTTATTTGTGTGTGTGTTTGTAATCTGGTAAAATGTGTACTTATGTAAACAAATAAGGCATAAACACATAACGCAGGTTGCCCACGAACTGACAATGCAGACTTATTTGTATAACACATTTTACCATTGCAAGTATTTTTAAACAATCTAACAAAAGCTAATGTAGTAGCAGTTTACTAATATTACTGCTGTGTGCAAAATAACCTTACAATGAAAGAATCCACAGTGTGTGGAATGCAGTATAGTAGTGTTTTGTCACTGTAGATAGACTGAATCCCTGAATCCCTTCTAGTAGTTTGTGTTACTGAAGGTCATTTGTATGTATACTGCAAAGCCCTGGCAGGTTTTATTTCACAGATGCCCTGTCTTCAGTGCTGTCTTCTCACTGAGCTAATTTAACATTAAAGTTCCTGCCTTGTTTGCCTAAGGGAAAATCAGCATTGCCCCACATGTAAAATTAGTCTATATCAAACTGCACATAATACTGAAATAGCCCAGAGGCAAAATGTCTCGGAAAGAACTAGTAATGTGATGCAGACCAGCTCTGTATAGGAGGTAGTGCCAGTTTTGCCCTGGGCAAAAACCTTTAAATATCAGAGCCAGAACATTCTTTTTCAGCTAAATTTCTACTAAAATGTGTGCACATTTTGAATACTGTTACAATGTTTTTCTTTCTTTCTTCTTGTTCCACTGCTCTTTTTTTTGTTTGTTTTGCTCAGTGGTACTTCCACATCAGTCCTTGTGCTGTGCTAATGATTAGAAAGCTACTAAACATAAGGCACTAGAAATGGAAACCACAAACACTTTCTGTTATTTTCAGTACTAGCCCTTCAAGAGAGATTACCAAACAGCAATATATTGCAACTCTAATAGTTTATAGTTAGCATTTCCTCAAGGCAAGTACACTGGAGTTTCTTATTTGTTGTGTTTAATAATGGCCTTTTGCATATTCCAATGCAATGAAACAGAATCTCTCAGTATGCCAAATATGGCCATGATCATTTAGCAAGTATAGTATCTGTCACTCTCGAAGAAATACTGAATAAATTAATTTAGATTAAAAGACAAATCCAAACAGCAATTAAAGTGACAGGCATGTTGTATACAAGAAGTAAGACAAAGGGTTACTGTCAAGGTCCCATACAACCGTGCAGCATACATTTCTTTCAAAAGTGTCCTAATAAGGATTTCTGTGTGTAGAACAATGAGGTTTTGTCACTTGCAGGCCTTCCAAAAAGTAATCATTTAAAGTATACATGGAGAGCACTAGTTCATGTATTTAAGCTGCAAAAAGATTTGCTTATCTGTATGTATTTCCATGTTACATAGATGTTACACAGGCTCTTGTGTGGATTTTAGGCAAGTAAAATTTGACTCTTACATGTTCAATAGAAAACAAGTTCAGAGAATTTCAATGATCTGTAATTTCATTTGAGACACTGTGTGATTGCACAGGGGAACTGACAATGGAATGGCAGAGGTGGTGAGTAATGAATTGTGAAAAACTGAACATTGTATTTACATATATCTTAATGACTTTGCAAAGTGTGCTATTCCAAGTTCGGATGCTTGGGTAAGGATGAGATAGCTACCCAGTCCAGAGAGAAGTAGAAAGGTATATGAACTGTGCACTATGATTAATAAACTTTTATAAATAGGTGTAAGATGGTCAAAAAGGAAGTTGGAATAGGGGATACGTTTTTTGATGGTGCTCATGGAAAGGGTCTGACAGTCTTCCATTACAAAAAGGGACAGCTATTCTTAGATGGATTGTTAAAAAATATGATGCTCAAATATACCAAGGACTGAATCTTGAAAACCAGGGGAAGATACTAGAAGGAGACTGGTAAACAGTTATCAGCCTGTTAGTTATGCACAATTTTAGTGTAGATATTATAGCTAATGCAGATTATGTAAAGTTAGTTTGTGTCTATGAATGTAGTCCCAAGGGAAGTACCAATATTAGCTAATTGATGCAGCAGTTAGGATAAAGAGGGTAAAGTGACTATCTGGGAGGTGGTAAAAGTGAAAATAGAAAAGCAGTACGTCCCTAACCATGTGTATGTAAAAGTGGAAAGATGGCTACAGAGAGTTGGAACCTGTGGAAATGGAGGACCGTGGCAACCACGACACAAGCAGTGAACACAGAACAGGAATCCACGAGGAAAATAGTGGGAATGGAGTAATAGAGAAGAGGGTAGCCTGGGATGGATTAAAACCAGCATGGAGGAAGGAAAATAACAAGGACTGAGGAGGTGAAGAGGTGGCTATGAAAGAGGAGTTGTCATGAAAAATGCAGTATGAGCAGTGGGTACAGAAGGATGAAGATGGAAAGACGTGAAGAACAGTCGCTCTATTAATGGAGACTGAAATGTAGCAAAAAAATGAAGCGGCACTCAACATGGTTAAAAGCAATGTGATAAGGGACTATTGGCAAGTAAGGTCCCAAGAAGAGTGGAGGTGAGTCATAAAATGGGTAAGATGAGGACATGAAGACCAGAGGACATTGGGGAGGTCAGCAGGGAGTTTTCTCAAAAGAGAATAAAGTGAAACAAGCACAGGTCCATTGCTGAATGGGACCAAATATGTGACCAGGAAAAGACATTACAGAAGAGGAAGTCTGACATCTAAGCAGGTAGAGGCTGAGAAAGTGATAAACAACTATGGTTTTACTGTGAAGTTTTACTGTAGATGACATGGTGGCTGAGGAAATATCTGATGTGATTCAGGAAGCTGTAGAAGGAAAACTGCTGCTATCTATGATGGATGCAGTGGTCACTGTGCTTCTAAAGGACATACAGTGACAACCTGAGGCTAAAGAGAACTAAAGGCATATATCATTCTAAAATCTGGTTAATAAGGTCTTGAAAGAGTCTTGAAAGAACAGCATTCCCAGAGAGAGAGCTAACTCATATCTTACATACTACAGGAAGTTCTTAAAAACAACACTGGAAGGTACTAATTAGCTTCAGAAACTAGACTGAAAAGAGCAGATGACTTGAAGTCAGTGGTGTTTTTTGATAAGAAATGACATGATTTGGTGGACTGATGATTTTAGGCTTCATGTAATGAAAAGCAAGAATTTAGGATGGAGGTTTTCTGAGGAAGTTTGACTTTTGCAGTCTTCACAGGGGTTAGAGATGTCAGTCAATGACAGAAAAGGGTGAGGCTGGAAAGAGGGATGAGGCAAGGCTGGCACACTACCCCCACTGCTGTTTTTTTCTAGTAATGGAAGTTCTGGTGAGGCATGTGAGTTAAGAGGAAAACAGCTGAAAAGACGTGGTTTAATTTTAAATCCATTCAGTTGTAAGATATTATTAATGGATGTTGGGGCTATCTACAAGAGGTGATAGAGGTCTTTAGGTAATCTGAGAAGTCAGGATTTGAGTTCCACATGAAGTTGTGGTGCCAGTTTGGAAAGCAATGGGCAAAAAGGAGATAACAAGGCAGAAGAAAGAGGAAAAACACATTTAGGGCTTAATGTCTTCTCCATACAGTAGTTTGAGAGAAGATATAAATGAAACAAAGCTATCAGTGAAGATGTGGGGTAAGAAGATAGGCTCACTGCAATGAAAAAAACGAACTTGCAAAACTGGTTGTGATACCACACTTTGTTTACTTGGTGAAACATACACCACTTTCATCAAGGGAGAATCATTTAAGGGAGTTGTGGATCTAAGGTAATCAGGTTAGACAGTTAACAAAAAAGGAAGAATGAATATGCATTTAGAAGGAAACCTGCCTTACATGTAGTAGATTACTACAGATGAATAACACATCAACCCCAGTACCTAATGAAAGGTCATCTAGCAAGAGTGAGGATACACTACTTTTTAGCATTTATTTAGTCTGAACCCATTTCTTATTCCACCAAGAGTTAACAAGGGTGAGTTCATTCCGGAGGGGTTCGGTGTCATAGGGTGACTTAACAAACCACAGTTTGCAAACTTTGTTAGCCAAAGGTCTTAGCTCTCTGCTTGGAGACCCAAGTAGTAAATACCAAAAAGAAGAGGTCCCAGCACTGTGCCTCGAGGGACATTACTGGTCACTTTTATACTTTTTCATGCGGTACCTGCAGCTCACATTGCATAAGTTCTATCTTTCAGCCAGTTTGCTATCCACATATGGGTTGATTTTTAATGCATATAGCTTTTGTATCATGCCAGCATAGGGAAAGGTATGCACTGCAAGGTCACCATCTACTGACTCTGTAACCATTTAACAAAAAGTATTTCAATAGGCAGGATCCAAAACCAAACTGTTGGAGGTCAAGTAAAACAAGTTCCTTGATATCACAATTTATGAGGTCAGTTATAATGCTTACCATGGCTTTGCAGAAGAGGCTTGTAGGACTGACAGGGCTGTAATTACTCGTCAGTTGTAAGGCCACCCTTAAAAAAGGGCATAAACCACTGCTGTGGACCACTCATCAGGGTCAAAATCAATAGCTAAACTTAAGTTAAATAATTTCAGGACTGCATCAAGAAGGCCAGGTTTAACACTACTAATTAAACAATGAATTATATTGTCAGATCCCATGGAGGAAGTATACTGTGTTTTGGTTAGCACTTTTAATAAATAATCTTTAGAGATAATTGGGGGAATAAGGGGACTCAAATATTTCAGGGCTTTGAACAGAAGTCTCAGTAGAGAAGTTAGCACTAAATTTGTTTGCAAGGGTATTAGGGTATTTATTTACTTATTTGTTCTAGTTTTCTAACATAGCTAAAGAAGCATTTATAATTATCTTATCCATTCCCTTACAAAAATGAGCACAAAATACCAGTTAGACTTTTTACCATACATCTCATAGGATGATACTAGGCTATTGGCCCGGTGGCCCTTATAAGCCTAGCCAAGACTTTCAACCATATTCCCACAAAGTCAGCACCTGTTTTCCCTGTCTAGCAGGGACACAGGTGTGATTCCCAGGGGTATATTTGCTGTTTCCCATCCAGTTGTCCAGGTTCCTCTTAAAGAGGGCTAGTGAGGTACTCTGCTTGACATGGAGAGGAAGTCTATTCCACAGATGAAGGAGTCATTGAACACAAATGTATCCCACCGACAAGTTCTATTAATGTCACACACCAGGTTGAGATCTTGCGTGTGGGTTGCGCGAGTAGTGTTTGACTTACAGATATGCAGCAATTCCATCAAGGCTGGGTCTGAGATGGCCTTGTATGCCAGACACATGTCACCTCTGAGCAGTCTGTATGAGACTGAGTAGAGGGATAGGGCTGTTAGCCTATCTGTATAGGATAGGTGTTTGAGACCCTTGATTTTCCTGGCCAGTAACTTTTGTGGTCTCTCAAACTGCTGCATGTGCTTGGCAAGGTACATGCTGAAAGGGTCTGATAAGGGAGGAGTACAGGGATGTTATGACCTCCTTGTTCTTGGATGATATACCCTTACTTATGAGGTGGGCCATGTAGAAAGCCTTCTGGACAATGGAGGCAAAATGGTGGTCAAAAGTCAGGTTGCTATCAACCTGGGGGCCCAAGACCCTCACAACTGATTGCATGCTTAGTATGTTGTTATTAATGTGATAATTAGTGGGGACACCATTTTCCACAAAGGGGATAATGATGCATTTCTTGGCATTCAGTTTAAGGCTATGCTTCTGGCACCAGTAGTTAGTTTGGTTAAGGCCCTCTTGGAGGATGTTCACATCACTAGGGGAACTTATCTGCAAACTTGGTCAGCCACAGACCACTGGCTTTGACTTGCACCTCAGAAAAGTATATCTCAAACAGCAGAGGCCCCAAGACCGATCCTTGGGGTACACTGCTTGTTACAGGTCTACTACTAGAGGTGGCTTCCCCTATTTTGACTGAGTGGGTTCTATCAGTGAACCAGTTATCTACCCATCTGGCAACATATGCGTGGATGTCTAAATGGGAGAGTTTATCTATTATGCCCGAGTGTGGAATAGTGTCTAAGGCTTTGGCTAGGTCAAGGTAGGTGGTGTGCACTGTCTTGCCCTCATCCATGGTTCTGGTGACTGTTTCGAAGAAGGTGAGCAAGTTTAACATGCTTGATCTCCCTTGGGCAAAACCAAACTGTGTGGGATCAAGCATTTGGAGGTTGAAAATGGCCTTGTTTATAAGGTCCATGATAATGCTTTCCATGGCCTTGCAGATCAGGTTAGTTAAGCTGATAGGCCTATAATTGCCTGGGTCAGTGGACACTCCACCTTTGTGCAGAGGGATGACAGTGGATGTCCTCCATTCTGCTGGGATGAAGCCTGTGCACAGGCTTTGGTTGAATAGGGTGCCTAGTGGTGCTGAGAGCTCTTGCCAGAGTTCATGTAGAACACAGCCGGGGATGTTGCTGGGTCCCATGGAGGCTGTAACTTTTGCCTTTGAAAGGTGATTAATAACCTGTTCCCTGGTGATGATGGGAGGGGGCAGGTGCTGGGGATGTCTTGGTTTACTGATGGGAGACTGGGGGTGAAATTTTCACTGAACTTGTCTGCCAGCAGGTTTCAACCTCTTAGGAAATCTGAACAAAGCCTAAAATAATGGGGGGACAAAGGCCTACAGATAGGGACAGATTTTCAATACTGCTCTTAGAAACTTTGAAAGTTGCTAGGATAATCAGCTTTGTCTTAGTATGCATTTTCTGAAGGATGTGAAGTATGAAACGTTTGAAACTCAAATGTATATCATTATTTGGTGACTTCAGTCCTCAGTGATTTGCCTGAAAACCACAAATTTAATGAGGAGGAACCCAAAAATATGAGGCAAAAATCTAAACATTCTGAGAAAATCTGGACAGCTGAGAGGTACACTTCTTACATGTCCTGTATAATGGAAAGCATATATATATATATATATATATATATATATATATATATATATATATATATATATACATATATATATATATATATATATATATATATATATATATATATACACACATACATACATACACACACACACACACACACACACACACACACACACACACACACACACACACACACACACACACACACACACCATGCCATAGTGGTTTAAGAACAATGTTCTAAAATTAGAACAGTGATTATTCAGAAAAATAGTATTAAAATGCAGAAATCTCAATAGCTTCCTTTTATATTGTTCCAAACATTCTTGTTTTTTGTTTTTTTTAAATATAACTTATTTAAAGCAGGTGAGGATGAAGTAAACTGTCCTATTATTTTCCCCCCATTCACACGACTTCAAAGAAAATAGCATAAAAGGTGCCATTTATAATTTGAGCTGGCAAAGACCAATGCTTTGACACTTACTCCAGCTACCTAGAATTTTGTAAATAATTCTGTGTCATTGTAAATATTAATATGATCCATAGGCTTTTCTACAAATGTAAGTAACCTGTATGTTATGTGCTGAGCTTCAAAAATGTAACCACAGTGCACCCTGCTGGAAAAGAGCAGAAATATATATGGACTATATGCCTGTGCAAATGTATGTTTTCATAGTAGAAACTGGCACATACAGAATTAACTTGCAAACTCTGAGAAAATAAGCAAAGAGTTTTATGACTGTGTCTACCACAGATAGAAGACAGAATGTCTACAGCTAGAGTTTCTTTCTATTGTCTTAAGACAGAAATAATTACTATGTTTAAAATGTAAAAGTGCTAATTGTTTTATGACTTCTAGTTTCAGGCAAGCTTCTAAGAGATAAGTATCAGCTTTTAAGAGATAAGTATTTTTTCACAGAGACATGTTACATTTTAAGTTCCTGTTGGACAGGAAACTAAGGCAGAGGTGACAAGAATGATGTAATCTGAGATGACCCAATAGAAATGTTTGATAGTAACTTAAGAACTATCTCAGAGAGAAAGTTAGTGCATTTTGAATCTTGTCTTGGACCTATAAACATCCATTCAGCACTTGCATTTACCGGCATCTGTAAATAAGACTTAGATCATAGTATTTCTCTTAGAGTTAGATAGGAAATAGTAAGATCTGTCAAGATGTTTTCTATATTTATGCAAGACTGTCCAGCAATGTGGTTTTAAAATATTTCATGTGATTCTGAACTCTGCTGTCACTGTATTGGGTTAGTGAGTATTGTTTTGTTCTGTTATTATTTATTACTAAATATATTAAAACCTTTTAATTGTGGCTGGTTTGTGTAAAGATATTTAAGCTCTTAGGATACTTGCATATGTATTTGGTGACACTGTATAGGCCACTCCTAAATAGCCTTCGTCTTGGACACACTAACCATTTGGATAATAGTAACATTGCACAGTAAGATTGGGTACCCTTTGGTAAGGGCCTTTATAATAGCTGATAAGTAGTGGTTGGTGGCAGTGATAACTACCTTATAGTCTGTGCAGAAGGGGGCATAACTAGTAAACCTGTGCCAGCCTTCCCCAGGAGTGTCTGTGTGTTTGTATATAAATCAAATCTCAAAGTATGTGTGTGTCAGCTACTTGGGCAGGAACATGAAGCACTGGTTTGACAGAGAGGGTGCTGGAGGTTTTGGCTTGACCACTCAGCTGAGATCTTAACCCTATAGCTGTGCCAGTGGGGAGTCTTATTGGGGATCTGGAGAGAGAGAGGGAGAAACCAGCCTCAAACTGACTGTGATCCCTGTGTGCTCTGAAGGGAAATTGCACTTTACTGTATGTGCACTTGTCATCCATCCAATGTGCACGCCCCTCACTGGTGTTAGTAGTGAGGATTGAGGCTCCTTGATTACTGGGCCAGTGCAGGGGCGTCACACTTACTATGCTAATAAAAGGATTAAAAACAGACTGTATCTTTCTCTCTCTCTCGTGGGAGAGAAATTATTTTTCAGTTCAGGTTTCTGCATTGGGAATCACAGAAGAGGGAAGATTTCCATGCATGGGTGGCACAGAAATGAATCTTTGTTATGTGTTCTAAGTATTAACTCATACCCAAATCTTGATCCTGCAAGTGTCAGTAGAACAGGCACCGGCAAACAGCATATTATGAATTATGGCAAATTAACAAATGAACTCAAACAGTTAAACAACATATAAAAATCATAAAATGAAGATGCACATGGAGTACAAAACATATTACAGCAATAAAGAAAAAAAACAATAGTGAGATGTCTTAGCCAAATTTTTTTTCAGTGGAGCTGGAACACACATCAAACTATATACGTTTAAAGATAAATCAATTAAAACCACTGCATACCCATTTTCAAATAACTAAACCCTAGCATCTTAAATATACACATTCCAGTATATATTATGCAATAAACAGCAACAGTCTCATTCTTGGTTTAAGTCAAATGTTATCAATATCTTACATTTTAAAATCAACCATGCCTCCTTCTTCTTCCTCTTTTTCTTTCGGCTTTTCCCAGTTAGGGGTCGCCACAGTGGATCACCTGTTCGCTCATGATTGGCAGTGGAGTTTTTACGGTGTCGAATTGCCAGCCCGGCGCCCAACCTTCCACAGAAGGCACACACGCACTTACACCTAGGGCCAGTTCAGAGTGTCCAATCCACCTACAGCATGTCTTTGGGATGTGGGAGGAAACTGGAGCACCCAAAGGAAACCCACGTGACCATAGGGAGGACATGCAGACTCCGCACAAAAGGCACCCCAGCCTCTTGCTGTGAAGTAACTTAAAATCAATGTTACCATAACGTTCAGTATAAACTAAATAAAAACTGACAAAATTCATCCAAATGATAACCCTAGCATGTTGTTCATTATTGTGACAAGCAATAGAACTCACCGGATTATTTTTTCTATTTATTTATTAATTTTTAAATCCTGAAGATGCTGCAACACCCTAGTCTGAAAATGTCTAGTTGTTCTGCCTACAAAGCATTTGCTGGGTATTCCCTACATGAAAAGCAACATTCACTGTAAAGCAATAAAATCGGGGGTCTATATTAGATGAGCGACCGTTCCAATGTTCGAATCATAGATGGTCAACATCATAAGATCAAACGTCGGAAAGGTCGAAGGTGAAAGTCAAAGGCTTTTCACGCGCAGAATGGGAAATTTTCCCTTTCTGCACTGAAGTGCGTTATCGGAGGTGGTATATTTAAGTAAGGGGGTGTGGGGGTGCAGGGGGGCTTGCCCCCTGCTCAGAGCGGTAAGGTAAGTTTTTTATTTTTTTTTTTATTTTATTTTATTATATAGTCAATGTTTCGAACTTTGCTCATATGAGTTCGATCATGTGAGGTTCGAAGTTTTGAAACTTCGACTGTATAATATAGACCCAAAAATCAGACAGAGTGTACAAGTGTGGTCGCTAATCTTACAATACTGGATTTCCAAGTCAAAATCAGAGATTTCCCACATGGAACTCAATATGCATACATAGACTATCAATCTTTTGCACAGGTTTAAATATATCACATGAAACCCATATTCTAAAATTTCCTAGCATTACCTTTTTCATAAAATGTGCTACACTGAAGATTCGCTTAATATTCTCCAATTTTTCAACACAGTATTTAATAATATGGGAGAAAATGGGCTATATTTGAACAAAAAATGAAGTACAGCTTTTTCATCATCTTCATCATATCACTTTTCTCAACCTCATATCTCCTACATACTTAGCAACATAATCAGATAGAACCTGTGAATCATATCTCTGGTGAAAAAAATTGTGGGATAATTTTTCCTTAATGATTTCAAGATCAGTGCTGGTAGCTGTATTTCACATTATCTTAACAAAGTAGCTGTAAAGAAGCAAAGCAAATAAACAATGCAGTATGAACTTTATGACCACATATTAATGCCATATAGCTTAAACAAAGAATTAGACTGACTCTACATATTACAGAATTTGCATAACAATGCTTGTGTGTCTTAAAGACAATGTGAGTTAATCTTTCGAAAAATCAGTACTGGTTGATTTTGACTGATTTGTCTTTAAGAGTGTTATATGATACATTTTGCAGCTACTTCGAATGCATTCCTGGCTAACATGTCAGAGTTGCAGCTTTCTCTCTCGTTGGAGTAAGTCATACTGAGTAAACGGTCCATTTTCTAAGTTTGTAATTATGTATTGGCAAACATAGTTTCAAAAGAGAAAAATTTATACTATACAAAATCTGTAGTATTTTTGACTTCCATTCCTTATTAGGCTCATAGGTTCATTCTAGGCTATCTGCCCTAGGGCATTTATAAGCCTAGCCAGAGTGTGTTTGGCTTTCGCCACCCATTTTAAATTAATTTTGCTATGTCTTTTTTTGAGGTTAGTATACTGTGCCTCTGTCTAACAGTGACACAGAAGTGATAGCCGGGGTAAACCTATGATCTCCCATCCACTCATCAAGATTCCTCTTGAAGAGAGTCAATGTGGGACTCTGCCTAACCTGGACTAGGATTTTATTCCAGAGTGAAGGGAGCCTCTGGGTTATGAATCTGTCCCTCCAGCATGTCCTATTTATTTCAGTGCTGAGGTTCAAGTCTCTCGAGCACGTAGCTCGATGGGATTTGGATTTTCTGAGGTGCAGCATGTCCATTAATTCCAGGTTGGACATGGCTTTATACGTCAGGCACAGATCGCCTCTGAGCAGGCGGTATGCCACTGAGTAGAGCTGGAGTTTCTTTAACCGAGCAGCATATGGCATCTGATTGAGCCCTTTGATCCTCTTGGTGAGGTACTTTTGGGGTCTTTCCAGTTGCTGCAGGTGTCTGGTAAGGTACATCCCAAAAGGCATTGTACTCAATTATGGGCCTGATGAGGGATGAGTAAAGAGGTACGATGACCTCCCCTGATCTAGATGTGAATCCCTTCATGATTAGGTGGGCTAAATAAAATGTATTTCTAACCACTTTGGCCACGTGGTTGTCAAATGAGAGATTGCTATCAGCTTGGGTCCCCAGGTCCCTAATGACTTCTTCTGTACTTAATGGATTACCACCTATGTGGTAATTTGTTTTGCCAAGGGGATGACTATACACTTTTTGGCGTTTAGCTTGAGGCAATGGCTCTGGCACCAGTTGTCTGTTTCTATGAGGCTGGAGAGTTGATTATGGCACCCAGTTTGCAGTCATCTGCGAACTTGGTCAGCCACAGTCCTTCCGTGTTGGCCTGTACCACCGAGAAATATATACCGAACAAGAGAGGTCCCAGGACTGAGCCTTGTGGGACGCCACTTGTAACTGGTTTGGAGTCTGACATGGCTCCAACAATTCTAACCATGTGGGTTCTGTCCTTGAGCCAGTTTGCAACCCATCTAGTGACATAGGGGTTTATATTTAAGCTGGTGAGCTTATCTATAATGCCCGAGTGGGGTATTGTATCGAAGGCTTTTGCGAGGTCCAGGTAGGCTGTGTGGACCACCTTCCCCTCATCAATGGCCTTGGTGACTGTTTCAAAGAAATCGACCAGGTTTAAGAGGCAGGATCTGCCCTTAACAAAGCCAAACTGGGTAGGATCCAGTGTCTGTAGGTCCCCAATATCTTTATTTATGAGGTCCATGAGGATCCTTTCCATAGCTTTGCAGAGCAAGCTAGTCAGGCTTATAGTTTCCAGGATCCGTTGAGGCACCACCTTTGTGGAGAGGGACCACTGTTGCTGTACGCCACTCTTTGGGTACATATCCTGTAGTAAGGCTAAGACTGAACAGTAGTTTTATGTTTGGGTTTAGCTCTTCCTGGAGTTCATAAAGGACGCAGCCTGGGACACCATCTGGTCCCATTGATGCTGTGTTTTTTGCTTTGGAGAGGGCGGCTCTTACCTGAGCATCTCAGATGTCAGGGGGGCAGCACTCTGTTGGGATAGATATTTGCCCTTTTGGTGGGGAGGGGGAGAAGTTTGCACTGAACCTGTCAGCTAGGATGTTGACAATGTATGTGGGCTCGTGTATTTTTTGTCATTTTGGACTAATTCTGAGCATATCTGGGAATTCCCACCCAGGTTCCTAACATAACTAAAGAAAGCCTTGTGATTATCCTTAGTGTCCTGTGCAATTTTTCTCTCGAAGCTGGCCTTAGACGATTTTATGAGTGCCCGTAGTTTTTTGCTAATACTGATCAGAGATGCCTTCCCTTTTGGGATTTTGCTCTATCATGTAGTAGCTTCCTCCTTCTATTGTATAGTTTGTTTATGGCTGGGGTCCACCAGACAGGACGCCTGCCTTTGGAGGATTGGGTCTTGGTTTTATTTGGGATTGCATGATCCATGCATTCCTGAAGGTGTTCATAGAATGCGTTTATAAAGGATTCTGCGGTCTGGGCCGTATTTTCCACAGGCCTGGGGGCTTTGAAGGATTCGCCTCGGTTTTGAGGCATGTGAAATTTGCTTTAGAGAAGTTTTTCACTGTGGTTTTCTGGGCAGGGGTGGGGTCGGGATGTGAATATCCAGTGAGATTAGTTTATGGTCTGATCTTACCAGTGAGGGATACACTTCTGGTCTGGAGCACAGTGTCCCCATGTTGGTGATGATCAGGTCCAGTATGTTTTCCCCTCTTGTGGGAGTGGTAACAAGTTGTTCCATAGCATTTGAGTTTATAAATTCTAGGAACCTTTGGGCTAGGTGTTGGAGCTAGAGTAATGCTCCCAGTCTATGTTTGGGTAGTTGAAGTCCAATATAATGGTGTTTGGAGAGACCTTCATATTTTCCAGTATTCTCAGGAAGGCCAAGTGGGGTTCCTGTGTTTGGGAGTGTGGTCTGTAGCAGGCTATAAACTGGAAGGCAGTTTTACCCACAGTTAGTTGCACATGGATAGTCTCTGATGCTTCGTGCTGTGCCACCAACCTGGAGGTGTGGGTATCTTTGACGAATATTGATACTCCCCTCCTTTGTGGTTCGGTCCAAGTTTTGGGGCCAAAAAGCATGGTATGAGGTATAACCTGGTAGTGCTGGGGTGCTCTCGGGAGCCTTGAACCAGGTTTCTGTTACTGCACAAATATCAATGTTCTCCATGCTAAGGAGAGTTTCGAAAAGTGCATCTTGAGGTTTAGACTTCTGGCGTTGAGTAGCATTACTCTTAGTTTCTTATCCCTTGTGATACCTATGATGGTGGGTTTGTCTTTTGAGCCTTGCCTAAAAAAGGCACTATGGGGGTGGCAAGAGCCTTTGCCAATATCCGAAAGCCCAGGGGTGACAGATGCAAGCCGTCCCTAGCGAAGCATCGTGGCTTGTCGAGCATGTCATCCCAGGCTGACAGGCATTGGATCCCCTTTGAATGACACCAACACTTAAGCCAATTGTTGAAATTGATCATCTTGTCTTCATATTGTGGCATAATTCTTGGTGAGGGTAAGATGCTACTCAAGGTCAGGCTCATACTGGCCTGGGCTACATGCTCAGAGAGCTCCTCTATGTCTCTTTTCATGTAGTCCAGGGAGGTACGTTTCAGGTCATTCACACCAGTATGAACAATGACTGAGTCATATTTGTACTTGCCTTGGAGTGACCTGAATGCTTGTGTTATGTGGCGGATCCTAGCGTCCGGCAGGCAGCTCACCGTGACCTTCTCCTTGTTCAGCCTGGTGAGCGGGACGTCAGTGTGCCTGATGATAGTCACCTATTACAAGTGTATCAGGTGTGTTGTTTAGCCTTAAGGGCTGTGACTGTTTGGCACACTGGCTTTGTGAGCTATGTGCTGCACGTGTTTACGTGTTTTGCTTGGGTGTCTGCTTTGGAGGTCTCTGCTGCTTAGGCAGATTTTTATTTAGAGCCTCCGGTATGTTTTGTGTGTTTATGTGTTTGGTTTGTTGTCGTGGTAGGTCTATGTGAGACTGGAATTGTAGTGAGTGTGGTTTCCTTCCCCTCCTGACTGGTTATGCCAGTACTGAGTTGAGAGCTTAGCCTCCAGTTTGGCTATATGGTTGCATCTCTCACATGTGTTGGAATTTGTTGGGAGGAGGAGAGGGTTGTCTGTGTACATGACACAGTTGTAACATTGCCTCAAGATTCCCAGATTCACCAGCTGGACCGGAGAGGAGACTGACAACTGACCTTTGGACATGCTAGAATAGTATTGGGAATTCCTTTATAATTGAAAAAAAGGGCCAGTGGGGAACAAGGTACTCAAGGGGAGTTTGTGAGGGTGTAGTGCTTTTAATTTTTTAGAGCTGACTTATATAATTGCTTTAGTGAGCAAGTGCCAGGTAACTTAAATGCAATGTGTTACAGGTAACTTAAATGCAAAAACGACAAACAGTAACTTTCTTTCAAGTGAAACAAGGAAATAAGTATAGTAAGCAATGCAGATATAACTAGGGATCCACAGAAGTGCTAAAAGGCCGCGTTTTAGGTGGAATTAGCGTTTCAGGGAAATAAACAAACAACAAGCATACAAATAAAGCTAGATTCAGCAGGCCTGGATCTAGTCTATGCTACAGCAAACAAGGTGTACCAATTTCAGTAAGAAACAGTTAGAATATGCAGGCACTATAAGCCTTTAACCAGAAAAACAAAATATTTATTTACTGATATATGATTACCTGGAAAGTTAGACGGGGTAGGAGCCCATTTCCAACAGAGACTCGGGGAGAAAAGCTCCAAAGTATTACATTTTAAGAACAATAATTTTACAAATTTTAAAATAATTAAGAAAAAAAAACTACAGTTTAAATGATTATGCCAAATTAGCATAATATGATAACATTGGTTAAGAATAAATACATGTTATATGACAATGATTTATTAGAGAGAAAAACAGGAACTGCAATATGAAGTGAGAAAAGTAGGCTTATGGTATATATTTAGACTAAAGATCAGAGGTGAGAGAAATTAATAGGAGTAAGGAAGTGAGTGAAGAAGGGAGAGTAAGGAGATATAAGGTAGGAATAGGTATTTGTTCAAATTTAGGGATATACTTTATCCTAGTGTTGAGCAACAACAGAGACAACCTTTGGCTAGGAAGTCTTTCAGAATGGTTTTGAGGGATGGGAAGGAGGGTAAGGAGTTCCAGGCACTAGCAACATGGTCATACCTCTCAACCTCTCAGAGCAAGAAATCTGGTCAAAGCCATGAACAAAAATGGGACGAAGGCCCAAAAATAGGGGTAATGTTTAAATATTGCTCTTACAAACTTAGAATGTTGACAGAATAACAGGTTTTGCATTGGCATGCATTTTCTGAAGTCTGAAACTCAAATGTCTGTCTTTATTTTCTAACTTCAGTCTTTAATGATTTACCACTAATTTGCCAAAAAAAACATAGTTTTAAGAAAAAAACAGACCAAAAATATGAAGCCAAAATCTGTACATTCTGGCAAAATCCATACAGTTGAAAGGTATGACCTACACTACTGACAATGCTCAACAAATGTGATAGGTTTGTGGACAGACAGGAGTTTTTGGTCATTGGATCATAATAACTGATTGGGAACATGGTTATGTAGAATGTTATCTAGTGCTGGACAAGCAGATAGTTTCTCGATAATTTTACAGGTGGTAAGAAGCTATGGATGGGGTCGTTCTAACCAATTTAAGCATTTTAGTGCTATACAGTACTGGGTTTGGAAAGGGGTACTTGCTGCAAATTTAGCAACTTTGTTATAGCATTGTTCAAGTTTGGATTTTTGTGATGCCTGAAGGTAAGTATGAATGGGACCACCATAAATAAGTGAAGTAGTGGCAAGTGTAGCTTTAGCTGCATTGATGAGAACATTGTTAATTCTATAAAGCATCCCTAGCTTTGGATGAGTTTTTATCATGCAATTTTGTATATGCAAGTCGAATTCAAGATTATCATCCACTATCATCCCTAATAAGTTGCTATAAGAAGTGACTTCAATGGTTGTATTATCAAGAGAGAGGACTTTAAATGTTGTTTTATCATAAGAAAAGGATTGGAGGAAAAAAGTATTATTGGTATACTTTTTATGGTTGAGCATGAGTTGTGAGTTATGAAGCCATGTCTCAGTTGCTGTTAAAACTTCCTGAGTAATTTTTTGGAGGTGTGTCGTGTTGTCAGATGTGCACGTGAGTGTGCAGTCATCTGAGCACAGTATTAGGATGGGCTGTTGTGTGGAGGGTATTGGTGAGAATGTTAAAGAGGAGGAGAATAGGATAGACCCTTGTGGTACATTGATGATGACTGAGAGGTGTGGAGAGAGAGTGGAGTGCCATGTTACTGTCTGATACCTATTGGACAGGTAGCTTTTGAACCACAAAAGAGTGAACTGGGAGAGACCTAATGAGAACATTAGAAGTAGAAGTTTGTTGTGACAAATTGTGTCAAAGTCTTTAGTCAAGTCTAGAAATAAGGAGGAGACTAGTTTACCATTATCTCTAGATTTATTGACAGTATCTACATATGTTACAAGTGCAGTGCTAGTACTATGGGAAGGATGGAAGACACATTGGGTGGGGGATAGGACTTAGGAAGAAGTTTAGCAATTGCTTGTGAATACATTTTGCAAGATTTTTTGGGGGGGGTGGGTAAGACTGTTATAGGTTTAAAGTCAGTAATGTCTGTTGAACTTTCTTCTTTGTGCAGAGGGATAATGTGTGACTTTTTCCAGAGACAGAGAATGTGGAATTCCTGAACTGACTAATTTACAAGGCTTGAGACAGGATAGGCAATGCTCTCAGCTGCTATTTTAAGGTACTCACTTGGAAGGTCATCAGCTGAAGTAGAGCAAAGTTGTAGTTTTACATAGGATGTGGGAACAGGTTTGAAGGTGAAAGTGGATGTGGTGATAACTGGCTGCTTAGGATTAGATGTTGGGGAATACTTGTCTAGAGATGCCATACAAATAAGAGTTGAATTGCATTGCAGTTTCAAGTGATGATTTACTGGGAGAGGGGTTAGTGTTAAACGTATGGCTGGAACACCAAATTTTTTTATTGGTTGTCCTGAATTTTATAAGGTTGTGTCTACTACTATTCTGAAAGTTATTACAGCATAGTTTTTTGACTTCATTAAGTTACCCTTTTGTACAATTGTGAAGTGTTCTGAAGTTTTCACGATATTGTGGTGTTTTATATTTTTGCCGTTCTTTCCATGCTTTTTCTCTAACCTGCATTAGCATTCTACTCTTTTGGATAACCAAATGTATCAATCAATTACTTATCAATATAAAAACATTTGAACATCCCCATGTGATGCCTATGACCCATTTAATTACAAAAAGATCTAAAGATTTCATTAAAATGTGTGGATAGGAGCAGTTTAACCACTTGTGTGCTGGTCTCAGGGTACAAAACAATCCTGAAAATGGATGTTAAGATACATTCATTCTTTCATTGTTTTCATTTTTAACATGTTAAGGGTACTTTTTAAAATATAAAATATAAAAGAAAAAAATCTCCTCTACCTTGAAATGAATTACTCATTTTATTTTATTTATTTATCTATCTGACATTTGATTACTGGGAAAGTCCGAATGGGCATAAATCCGATTTGTAGTGGAGGCCCGGGAAGAAAAACTCCATAAGCATAACACAGTTCTTAACGTATATTAAACTGATAGCATACAAGTAATATGTGAAGTCACAATGACTTTATACAAATGAGACAAGAAAAAAGAATGATAAGATCAGAGTCAGCCAAATAAATTGAATAAATATACATAACTGATAATTACATCCGAATAGGAAGCAAGTATTGCAGAAGTAAGACTGAAGAGATGCTGAAGAAATAAATTCAAAATAAGATGCGTGTTATAGCCTAAAGAATGATAAAGAGGAAGGAGGAGGAAGATAAGAGTAAGGAAGAGGAGAAAACTAGGGGAATATTCTGTGGGAGATATCAAAGTTGATGAGACAGGAAGTAAGAATGTAAGAACAGGGCAGTTGGAGAAGTCGTGGGCATTCATAAGAGTGAGAGGATGAAGAGAAGGAGAAGAGAGCCTGGAGAAAAAAAGTAGATAAAGAAAATGAAAACAGAAACATGGTCAGACTCAGCCTGGAGTAAGGCAAGAACAGAACCAAGAGCTGACACGGTATTCTTTTAAGGGGTGTTTGAACATGTGACTACTACATATTGATCTGATGTCAAAGGGAATCTTGTTCCAGGCCTTGGCTACCATGCTGATAGTATAAGCTTTGTCCTTTCGTGTTTTTTTTTTTTTTTTTCTTTTTATGGATTTCAAGAAGCTGTTTCTCAGATGAGGAAATGGATGGTTTGGAAGGTAACGACTGAGAAAGTTACTGACAGATGGATAGTCGTATGGACTGAGAAGATGAGTATACACAAGGTAGCTGGATAACTCAAGCCACCTTAATGATATGAAAGCAGAGTAGTGATGGGTTTTCTAAAACAGCTCAGCTGCAAATCTAGCCACCTTATTTAGCGTAACTCTAGTTTTGTGATAAGAGAGATTTGAATATTGCAAGTGTGACTCAAGAGGAGTTAGTAAGGATTTTTTTTATCTATAGTGTCTTGCTAAGATTTTAGTGTGTCTTAATACAATTTTGAATTTGAATATCAAATTTCAGCTGATTATCTATACTGACATCTACTAATGTGTTATGTTTATACTGTGTGTCTTGGTAATCTTCATAAGTATGAAATGAATAAAAAGTTTTTTGAAAAAAAAAAATAATGAGCTAGTAATCACAAATATTACAGCAGTAAAGGTTATCAGATAATTAGCATCCACTAAAATGTGTTAGGATACACGTACAAAATGAATGCAACTACCTCAGTCACATAGCTAAACATACAAGTAAATCTGTCTGGTCAGGAAATTATAATAGACAAGTTGCAGTTACTCAACACAATGTGCCACTCCTTAAATATATAAGAACGGATAATTAAAAAAATGAAATTAAACCATGCTAAGAAAGGATAAAAAGTAAGAAGTTATGAGCTATGTAATATATATATATATATATATATATATATATATATATATATATATATATATATATATATATATATATATATATATATATATATATGTGTGTGTGTGTGTGTGTGTGTGAATGCAACACACAATTAGTCACATATAACACCGTACTAATTACAATAAATAAAACTTCACTGGAGAAGTTCTCCAAATACAACCAACACTGGAGGGAATGCAACACATTTATTCAATGAAATGCTTACATCACCAAGGGAAAAGATCAGAAAAAGACTTATGCTAATGTTGAAAAATGAAAAATAATTTGTTTAAGAAATATGAGATGCAACACAAAACAAAGAAGCTAATTTAAAAAAAATTCCAATATGATAACACTTCATGAAACTAAATCAGAGGCATGAGCAACTCAGTGTTTTTGATCCAGTAGCGGTCTACAATGCTTTTAACAGAAAACAAGCATAACAGAAAGACTGTTAAGGACACAGCAACAAAACCAACTGTATATGAATTCTAATAAGATTTTAGGTGTTAAAATGCAACATAAGGCACATATCATGAAGAAAGCAATTTGAGAACAGTTTAGTTCATCTGCTATTGCTATGGACTTGGGATGTAGATATTGTAAATATGCCAAGGCACTTAAGAAAGCAAGCACTAATTATTTTTGTTGAGGCATTCATTCAGTTAAGAACACAATTTTGTACAATTTTTTGTTACTTTTATATATTGGTTTACCTTGGGAGAAATACACACTGGGTTCAGGACAAGTCAAGACAGGAAAACCTACCTATTCTATTGTGGAAATGATGCATCATGTTCTGAGAACATTTTTTTTAATGACACAAAGCATTATGGGAAGGTGGATGGCCAAAATCCAGTCAAGAGAGTAGTATACCATTTCCTTCACCTGGTGCAAACAGTTTGAGCCTAAGGAAACAATCAGTGGAGTAGTCAAGAGCAGTGCAGTGTTTTACACAATCTAATACTTTTATAATTTTGATGAAATGCTAAACTGCTACAAATCTAGAGGGTACATTCAAAAATCATGTAGATTTGTGCAGAGAAATTATATTCCAAAGTTACATTCTATTGGAAATCAAGGGAGGAGGAAATTCTATCGGAAAGGATGTTTGTTAAAGAAACTGTGAAGACAACTAGTTATGTGTTGTTCAAGTGAAACCTTAGGGTATATTACTAGTAGCCTAACACATTAAAATAAGCAAGGTAAGGCTTTTCATGTGCGAGTCATAGTAATTAATCTATAAAAAGCAGCAGATATGCTGTATTATACGTGACTGATAATGTCCCTGTTTTAAGTATGTATAGCAATATCAGCTAGTTTAAAATAAAACAATTAAGAAAGGCTTACTGGTACAATGTGTACATAATGCTAAAATATTTAAGTCTGGTTTAGTAATTAGAAATACACAGCTAGGGAAATACAGACAGTTCTTGAACTAAGTTCTTTGCTGAGTCCCTGTGGCCTTTTCTGCTAGAAATTGGGTGAAGATCAAGTTCTCAAGAAGCGGATTACATGGGTTGAGTACTGTGAAAACGTATTGCCATCAGAGACAGAATGAGAAAAGGGTCTGTGTAGGCATGCACAATGGGTTCAGGATGAAGCAGGCAGGAAAAAGCAACCTATTCTATCGGTAGTTCAGAGTTAAAGATTTCACTAGATAGTTTAAAGATTTCACTGGTACAATAAATGGAATAATAAAAATAAATTAAATTAAAAAATAAAATGCAACCTAACCCAGAAAGGAGACTCAATGCTACAAATTAGTAGTTTCCCTTCCAATCCTGCCATACAGTAACATGCCATGGAGAGAAGTCCTCATTGCATTCCTGACTCAAAAACAGTGATGTGTTTGATTAAATACAAGCAATGTCATGGCTAACCAGCTAACCTTGATCACTTCTCACTTAAATGAAAAGAGGAATGGGCATGCTCCCTGCTATGTGAATGCTATTGTTTTGTAGATATTTCATATTAAAGAGCTTTGTGTGCAGAGGTTCAGGTCATTAATTACATGGCCAGAGGCATCTGTGGCATAGAAGAATAAATCCATGACTATGGCCCAAGTTACTCAAAGTCAATTAGCAACTTGGGTACTTGACGGAACTGAAAGGGGAGGATAAGCATGCCAATCCTGGTGGAACAGAGGGGCAAAGCAGAAGCACAATTCCTCATAGAAGGGGTGGCACTGTAGTGTGCATATTGGGTCAGTCTTTTGGCTTGCCAAACCAATGCCTGGAGGTAGCCTTCATTAGCAAGCATAAAGGAGTGTGCACTCACAAGAGGAAAGTGTTCTGGGTTCAGGTGGGAAATGTGTAGCTCATACAAGCTCCCCACCTAGGGTGGGGATAAGCTCTTATGGGGCCTGTGACACCCGTGCCCTGGCCCAGCAATCAAGGATCCTCAATCCTCACCACTAACACCAGAGAAGGCATCTCATATATGAGGAAAGCATTACAAATACTCACAGTAAAGTGCAATTTCCCCTACGAGCACACAGAGATCACAATCAGTCTGGGGCTGGTCGCTCCCTTGCTCTCCATGTCCCCAATAAGACTCCCCACAGGCACAGGTATACGGTCCAGATCTCACCTTAGTGGGCAAGCTAAAACCTCTAGCACCCTCTCTGTCCAGCCAGTGCTTCATGTCCCTGCCCAAGTAGCTGAAACACACACACACACACACACACACACACACACACACACACACACACACACACACACACACACACACACATATGCACTTTGAGAAGAGTTTATACAACCACACAGACACTCCTGCGGAAGGCTGGCACAGTTTCTCCAGATGTGCCCCTTTCTCCCAGACTATACAGTAGTTCCACTTGCACCACCCATTAATACTTATCAGCTACTCAAAGGCCCTTAAAAGGGTGTCCAATTATTACTGAGCTATATTATTATCCAATTGGTAAGTGTAACTAAACAGTCAAGGCTTATTAGAGTGACTTTGTACAGGATCAATATAAGCATGCAATTCACTCTTACAGCATAACTTATCTCTACACAAAACAACCACAGTTAAAAGGGTTTAAAATATTTAATAATAAATAATTAAAAACACAAGACAATACTTAATACTACACAGTGCTAGTCAAGAGTTCAGGGATCACAGAGAAATAATTAAAATAACACAGTAACAAAGTTCTGACATCACAAAAACACTTAGTCTAATCTTTCTAGTTCCTAGCTATTTCTAAAAGAAAACACATGTCTAAGATAACCTGCATAAGGGCAAGACAGTGCTGTGAGTTAGATGGTCAAGACAAAAATGCTTAATGCCTTCTGATTCTCTCTGTTTAAATTGATATTTTCATTCCTGATCCCCATTACATCATTTCACACTTTCCTGGGGTTCCCAGGCTGACAAATACTACATTCTTGCTATCTTGCACCTGCAGGAAACTACATCAATAAAATACATTCCAGATGTAAACTCTAGTAATTATTCCTTAAGTTAAAACAATAAGCAGGATGCTTCACTCCAGACTCATCGACTTTAAATTTTAACTTCAAAGGGACAGGCATGAAATAATTTCAACTTCAAAGGACAGACAAGAAATGCTTGACTTAGCTTTCTTTAGAGCAGACGGCAATGTTGCTACATTGTTTTAAGTTCAACATTTAACAGCATATTCTTTCATTTAAGAAAACAAGCCTGTATTTCATCATTTCACAGTATTTTCTTTCAATTAAGAAAACAAGTCTGTAGTTCAACATTCATATTTAGAAATGATAGAATTATCTGCACAAATCTATCTGGCTAGGATGGCAGCCTTCACATTTCTCCCCTCCCACCCGGAGAACTCAAGCTAGTTTTTCAAGAGACCATTGAGAAACGATGCTTGAGAGGGCCAGGTCTATCTGAGTATATCTACCCCATTCCCTGTCTTGAGAGCCCATCTGCATTGGCATTGCTACTCCCACTGCAGTGCTGCACTGACATATAATATGCTTGCAACCCTAGGCTCCATCTTAGTAACTTGGCATTTTGCTGGCTAGCTCTGTTTAACCATGTTAGGGGGTTGTGATCTGTCATAACAGTGAATTTCTTTCCATATAGATAAGGCTGAAGTTTCTGCAGTGGCCACACTATGGCTAGACATTCCTTTTCTACAGCTGTATAGCATTCCTCCCTGGGATAGAGCCTACGACTGAGATAAACTACTGGGTGCTCTTTCCCCTCTGAAGACATCTGGCTAAGTACAGCCTCCACCCCATGGTTCGAAGCATCCACCTGCACAACAAATTCTTTGCTGTAATCTGGACTGGCTAACACAGGGGGTCCTCAGAAAGCTTCTTTAAGCTTCTGGAATGCCTGCTCACATGCTGGGGTCCACACTACCTTATCTGGCCTGTTTTTCCTTGTCAATTCTCTGAGGGGAACAGATATGGTACTATAACTGAGAACAAACTTTCTGTTTGACCCTGCTGTCCCTAAAAATGCCCTCATCTGCTTTTTGGTAACAGGTGCAGGCCAGGCCTGAATGGCTTCCACTTTGGCAGGTTCTAGTCTTATCTTACCACTCCCCACTATATGTCCGATGTAGAAGACCTCCGCCATACCCATCTGACATTTGCTCGGCTTAATGGTCAACCCTGCCCTCTGTAGTCTGCCCAGCACCTCCCTGACATGCTGAAGGTGCTCTGGCCAGGACTGGCTGTAGATGGCAATATCATCTAGGTAAGCAAGGGCAAACCCTCCTGCTTCTGACAGCATATGATCTACCATCCTCTAGAAAGTTGCTGGGGCATTCTTCATCCCAAACGGCATCTTTGTAAACTCATACAAGCCAAAAGGAGTCACAAAAGCTGACTTCTCTCTAGCACTGGGAGTCAAGTGCACCTGCCAGTAACCCTTGGTAAAATCAATGGTTGTAAGATACTTAGTCCCACCCAGCTGCTCTAGGGTCTCATCTGTCCTAGGCATGGGGTAAGCATCTGACTCTGTGTGACTAATTTCCTGTAGTCCACACAAAATCTGATGCTGCCATCCTTCTTTGGCACCAACACCACTGGGGAGGCCCAGTGACTGTTGGACTCTTGAATCACACCTAGTTCCAACATCTCCTGTACCTCCTCTCTCAGAGTCTGTTTGACTCTCTCAGGCACTCTATAAGGGGTCTGCCTAATATGCCTTTCGGGTCCTGTATCCACCTGGTGCTGCTCCAGGTGGGTGCACCCTGGTTTCCCAGTGAACATGTCCCCAGATTCCTGCAACACTGCTCGGATTTCTCAAACCTGGGTAGAAGATAGCTGCTGGGACATTGCTACCCTTTCCACTAAGTTGTCAGCCCAAGCCTCACTGAGGAGATCAGTCTCCAGATCTCCCTCAGACTCCTCCTGCAATCCACTGCAAATGCTCAGCACAAGGGCCTCCCTATCATGGTAAGGTTTCATCATGTTAACATGGTACAATTTGTGCCCCTGCCTTCTGCCTAGCAGTTCCACCATGTAGTTAACATCACTTACCTTTCTTACCACGTTGTAGGGTCCCTCTCAAACTGCTTGCAGCTTGTTGTGCCTGACAGGAATGAGAACCATTACCAGCTGCCCCACAGCATACTCTCTAGCTCGAGCAATCCTGTCATACCACACCTTTTTCTGTTGTTGGGCTTCTGCCAGGTTCTCCTGGGCCAAGCCCATGAGTTCCCTGAGCCTTGTCCTGAGGTTTAGGATGTGTGCCACAACAGACTCCTTGTGAGACTCACACTTACCTTCCCACTCATACCGAATTAAATCTACAGGTCCCCTCACCTTATGTCCATACAGCAACTCAAAGGGTGAAAAAACCTGTGGCTTCCTAGGGAACAAAGCAAACAACAGATGGGGCAAATATCTGTTCCACTCCCTCTTAAACTGATCTGCAAATGCCCGTAGCATGGACTTGATTGTAGAGTTTAACCTCTAAACAAGACCATTTGTCCTAGGATGGTAGCGGTGGTCTTCATGTGCTTCACCCCACAGGACTTCCACAGACAAGCCAGCAGGTCTGACATGAAATTAGCACCTCTGTCAGTCAGCATTTCTTTTGGGAAACCTACCCTGGTGAAAATCTATAAAAAAGCATTTGCCACCTTTTCTGCCTCAGTGGAGAACAAAGCCACTGCCTCAGGGTATCGTGTAGCATAATCCACTACCACTAGGATATACTTTTTCCCTGTGGAACGTGGGGTACTCAGAGGACCCACACTATACATAGCTACCCTCTGAAATGACTCCTCAATCACAGACAAAGGAATCAAAGGAGCTTTCACCTTGTCTTCTGCCTTGCCTACCTTTTGGCACTGCTCACATGTCCTGCAGTACCCTGTTACATCTCTGGAAATTTCAGGCCAATAGAAGTTCTGCATAATACGCCTCTTTGTATGTTTTAAGCCCATATGACCTGCAAAGGGAATATCATGGGCTATGGCTAGAAGTGCCAGACAGTAGGCTCTAGGCACTACCACCTGCTGTACACTCTCACCGTCTAGCCCTCCCTCAGGGGTCCACTCTCTGTATAGTAACCCTTTGTCCCAGTATACAGGGCCCCCCTTTCCCTGAGAATCAGGTGCCTCCTTAGCTACCTGCCTCAGGCCTTGCAATGCAGGGTCTGAGAGCTGAGCCTGTCTCAACTCTCTCCTTGTAATTCTTCCCAGCTCCCCTTCCACAGGAAGTCTGACCTCCTCTGACAGTGGTGCCTCACTGTCAGCCTGGGTACTACTATTCACCTCTACCTTTGCAGTCACTCTGTCCAAGGTACCATCAGTACCCACAAGCAGCTGTGGCTCGCCTTCAGTCTCACTGCTACAGAGTGGCTTCCTCCCTGATGTAACCACCTCACCAGTCCTGGCTGCAAGTATGCAGTCTGTCTGGGTCTCCCCCAGGCTACCAGACTTACCTGCTTATCTCCAAGCCTGACTGCATGTAACTGCACAAGCACAGGGTACTGCACTGTCAAAATCATTCCCTATCAGGACATCTGCAGGTATATCCTCAAACACACCTACTTGCTGGCTTCCTTTTCCACCCTCCCAGTCAAGGTGAACCCTAGCCAAAGGTATTTGGAATGGGATCCCTCCTAAAGCCCTGACTGGAGTGGACTGCTCAGGCAAATAGTGCTCCTCTGTAACCATTGCAGGCTTTACAATGGTTATATCAGAGGCTGTGTCTCTCTTGGAAATTGCCTCTTTGCCATTCACTACAATAGGATATAGCCTTTGCTGGTAGTTTGGTACCCTTGTTGTTCCAAGACAACCTACTATTGGCATTTTTGTCTTTCCCACTTACTGGCTCCCTCACCTTTTGTTCCCCACCTTGCCTCTGTGGACACCTGTATGCCACATGGCCCAACTGGTTGCATTCAAACCATTTAACCCTAGCTCCTGGACGTGTACCTAGACTAGTGGCTTCCCCTACTACTATCAGATTCTGTTGTGGCAGTCTGTGCTGCCCAACATGGGTTCGTTTAGACCCATGAGCAGTACTGGGGGTCCCCTTCCTGTGCAGGGCTGCCCTACTTGCCAGGTATAGGTCTCCCTTCTTCCCCATCTCATCTGAAGTATCACATTGTCTATCAGCAAACCAGATCCTCATGTCCTCAGGCAAAGTGCTAAGGGCTTGTTCCCTCACCAAAATGTCTGCCAACCCTTCAAAAGTGGTGACCTGAGATCCACTCACCCACGGTGACCCACCTATGGAAATAAGTGCTCAGTTCAACAACATAGTCACACACACATTCATTTGCCTTGCATCTATGCTCACAAAACTTTTTCCTATATGTTTCAGGTGTTAACTTAAAAAACTAATAGACAATTTTTTACAGCAGTACAATCAAAACATGCAACGTCAGACATTTTAGATAATACAGTTATAGCTTTACCATGGAGTAAGGGAGTCAGGTACCATACCCAGAGCCCTTGGTCAACTTCATACTGTTTACATACCCTCTCAAACATATGAATGAAATTGTCAAAATTATCCCCCTCTTTAAACTGCAGAAGAAATTTACTAACCTTTTGTACTTCTGGGTTCTAGTTACTCCCTTCCCCATTACCTCCATGACTCTGGCGAAGAGTCAGCATCTCCTTCTCATGCTGCCTCTGCTTCTCTTTTTCCTCAGCTTCCAGATGTAGAAGATTCTCATTCTCCTCACTCTCTAGATGCCTCAGTCTCTCAGCTGCTTCTAATTTCACATGCCTGGCCTCCAACTCAAGTCTCTTTAGCTCCAGCTGGATTTTTAAGTCCACTGCAGAAAGGTTGAGCTGTCCATTCTCCAAGGGTATTATATCTCCACTGCCAGTCTGATTGTCCTCATAGTTGCTGTTTTCTGATGCAGCTGTAACCAAGGCTGCAATCAGGTCTGCCTTAGTCAGGTTTCCATGCACCAGTCTCCTAGCCTGGCACATCTCCACCAGCTGGCTCCTTGTCAGCTTTCCATACTCCTCTGCTGACATACTGTCTGCTCACTCTGACTAACTAAGCTAACAAAAGAAATAAAACAATCATGATATGAACTCTGAGTATTCACTGCGTGGCTGTTTTACAGTACAAAAACACCTTCAAAGCTCACTGTACACAAGTTACAGGATTCACTCTATCCACGCCAATACAAGCCAATTAGTATTTGCCAAATAATTAATACGTGATGTGGATATCCCACCGCTGCCAAACACAAATGTGACACCAGTGCCCTGGCCCAGCAATCAAGGAGCTTCAGTCCTCACCACTAACACCAGACAGGGCGTCTCATATATGAAAAAAAGATTACAAATACACACAGTAAAGTGCAATTTCCCTTACGAGCACACAGAGATCACAGTCAGTCCGAGGCTGGTCACTCCTTTGCTCTCCAGGTCCCCAATAAGACTCCCCACTGGCACAGCTATAGGGTCCGGATCTCAGCTTAGTGGGCAAGCTAAAACCTCTAGCACCCTATCTGTCCAACCAGTGCTTCGTGTCCCTGCCCAAGTAGCTGACACACACACAAACACACAAATGCACTTTGAGAAGAGTTTATACAACCACACAGGCACTCCTGGGGAAGGCTGGCACATTTTCTCAAGATGTGCCCCTTTCTCCCAGACTATACAGTAGTTCCACTTGCCACCACCCACTAATACTTATCAGCTATTCAAAGGCCCTTAAAAGGGTGTCCAATTATTACTGTGTAATATTATTATCCAGTTGGTAAGTGTGACTAAACAGTCAAGGCTTATTACAGTGACTTAGTACAGGATCAATATAAGCATGCAATGTACTCTTAGAGCTTAACTTATCTCTACACACAACAGCCACAATTAAAAGGGTTTAAAATATTTAATAATACATTATTAAAAACACAAGACAATACTTTCTACTACACAGTGCTAGTCAAGAGTTCAGAGATCACAGATAAATACTTAAAATAACACAGAAGTAAAGTTCTGACATCACAGAAAAACACTTAGTCTAATATTTCTAGTTCCTAGCTATTTCTAAAAGAAAACACAAGTCTAAGATAACTTACATATGAGCAAGACAGTGCTATGAGTTGGATGGTCAAGACAAAAAAGCTTAATGCCTTCTGATTCTGTCTAAATTGCTATTTTCAGTCCTGATTCCCATTACATCATTTCACACTTTCCTGGGGTTCCCAGGCTGACAGACACTACATTCTTGTTATTTTTGCACCTGTAGGAAACTACATCAATAAAAGGCATTCCACGTGTAAACTCTAGTAATTATTCCTTAAGTTAAAACAATAGGCAGGATGCTTCACTCCAGACTCATCAACTCCAAATTCTAACTTCAAAGTGACAGGCATGAAATAATTTCAACTTCAAAGGACAGACAAGAAATGCTTGACTTAGCTTTCTTTACAGCAGAGGGCAATGTTGCTACATTGTTTTAAGTTCAAAATTTCACAGCATAGTCTTTCATTTAAGAAAACAAGCCTGTATTTCAACATTTCACAGTATTTTCTTTCAATTAAGAAAACAAGTCTGTAGTTTAACATTCATATTTACAAATGATAGAATTATCTGCACAATTCTATCTGGCTAGGCTGGCAGCCTTCACAGGGCCAAAAAGAAAAACAAAATGACATGGACTGTAAATTTTCAAAATATATGCTACACACAGCAGTAATAACTGATTTCATTTATTTGCTTATTTTTTTAATTACTAGAAGTACACCAACAGCAGCACTTAATGTAAACTGGAAAACTTAAAATGCCACTGCTGATGGAGAAACAATATATTTGTTGCACCAGAATGAGACAGAACCTGCTGATTACAGTGTAACAATCATACAGAACTGGGAACTGCCTGATGAAGAAACAGGAGCCAGACAGTAAAACAAGATTTTTCTTTTTCAATGTGAAGCAATATTTTTTGGTATGGCTAAGGAGAGATAAAGAGGTTATGAGGGGTTGGGTCAAGCGATGCTTGACACTTACTATCAAACAGCTAGGAATGTTACTAGGTTACAAGGAGCTAGTATTTCTGGTTTTGGATAACATGGATATAATGTGGTCCAAAGGGATTTTTGGGAGGGCTGAGATATGTGCTACTGGAAGAAACATTGGGCTGGGTAGGGAATTTGAAATTAGTACTCAATTTTCTGCATGGATATTAACAATGGTTTCAGGATCAGGGTGAGAGAATCCACTGGAAATAAGTTTGAAATAGTAATGGGTATTTTTCTAGGTTTCCTAATGTAAATGAAAAAGGTCTTATGGCTATCTTTAGTCTTAGTAGTGACCTTAAGTTCATACCAGACTTTACAGTCCTAGCTTGTATGCTTAAAGATAGTACTTACTAGTTTTATTAAATTAAAGAAGTCAGGAACTCTTACATATAGCTTGAAGTTTCTTCTCTTTGTTGTAATAATTATTTATATGAGGATTCTGCCATAAAGATTGTATTTTTGAATTTATCACTATGATGCATTTCAAGGTCAAAAATTACTTCTAGGTGCTTGGATTTGTTTAAGAAGATAGTGCCTTTAGGGATAGTGCAGGATGATAAGAAATTGGCAAGGAAAAGGTCAAGAAGTTCAGCAACACGGAAGGGAAATGGTACACGTTGGTTAAAAGAATTAGCACTAACAAAACTGAGGACTTTCTCAGCATACATGCAGTTTATAGTGGGATAGTTAAAGTCACCTATATTACCTGTATTTGGTTTAATGAAGAACTTTGTAATATTACATATATAATGGCTTGCTTAGAAAGTAACAAAAAGGGGGGCAATGGTTGACAATGATCTGGAATGCAGTTTTACTAAGAAGTCACCTGAACCTGTATACATTCCAGTATGGTGTCATATAAGATTTGATGTGAAATAATGGGTTTTCTAACAAATATAGATACACAGCCACAACTCTCCATAGACATGTATGCAGGGTTGTGCTAAATCACAGTAAAGATGGTGTTCTAAATTTGAATTGGAACCAAGTTTCCATAACTACACAACTGTGTATGTCTTCAAGGTAGAGGAAGGCCTCAAGCTCAGACATACTATTATTCAAGCTTATAGCAGCTACCCTAATACTGTCCAAAATACAAACTTAGACATATTGTTTGTTATTCAAGCTTATAGCTCTGAGTAGTGCTAAGTGGTAGGCACAGGAGTTGAACTTTGCATGCAAAAGGCACTATGAGGACATAAAAGACATTAGCCAGCATACAAAAGCCATGGGACATGAGCTGCAGAAACGGACTGGTTCCTCTGTGATAGTTTATTAGCCAATTACTGAAGCTAATTATTTTATCTCTGAACTTGGGAAACATTCTTATTGAGGTTAAAATACTGCTTAGAACCACTGGCTCTCCTTTTTTTGGAGACATGGAAGAAAAGCTCAAAAATGTCTCCCTGCATCTCTTCCAGGATGGTGCTCCTAAGGTCTTTCACCTCCACGTGAGCAACCCTGAGGTCATACTCATGTGTAAAATGCTGAAAGGTCCTGAAATCCCTGGAAACAACCCTAATCTTAGTACCAGAGTGACAGCTCATGGTACCCCTCAGCTTATTCACTCTAGGTGACTGGATTTTCAGTATGCTTAACTGCAAAATTACCCATAATACAAACATTGTGACTGTCTGTGGACTTATGGGACTTTAGGGATGCAGGATTGCAGTTGTGGTAATTTGCAAAAGAGGTCCACGAGGGAGAAGGTGTAAGCAGAGATATGTCTGACTTATTAGGTGGCTCAGATTTGCTCCATAGGGGTCTGAGAGGCTTAGGCAGATAAATTTTAATCACCTTAGCATATTCTACTAAGACTGATATGCCATTGTTTATTGGTGATAGGTTTTGGATGAGACATGCCTCCATACTAAGTATTTACACCTCTCACAAATACAATCAGAGTGGTCAAGAAGTGCAGAGTTCACAATAAACATGAGGCAGTTGTTATGCTGTCTCATAAACTTCTAGAGCTAGCAGCCTACCTAGGGAAGAAGTATCAAAAGGCCAGGAGTTCATGATGATAAGCACTATATTTAAGAGCAACATCAAGTACTGTGATCACTCATGCAAGATAAGAAAGTGAGTCTGAGTATCCCCCATACACTTACAAAACTAGTGAACTGCAGAAATGAGAACAAATTCTCTCTCTTTAAAATTGACTAATCTCTGCTGTTAATAAAAATACCAGAGTTTAACTTCCTTACACAGTTTTAAAATGGTAATATTATACATCTGTTCTGGTCTTCTCTAACCTGTTTGTCTAATTCTGAAATTTACTACATTTGTTTTATCAACCTTGTCATTTAGCCAAAAACATGTTCTCTCTCTGCTGAGGGGACCAAAACCAACACCTGGTTTCCAGTTTAGAATCCCTTGCCTTGCATTTCTATTGTACGTCTTGCTGGGTAACTAGAAATCTTTCCATGTGTTCCTGTACTAAGGGCATCACTACTTTCAGTCTGTCCTGCAATCTGGTACCATGTTCTAAGGCACTTTTAAATGAGGGTTTCTCTTTTTTCCAAGTTTCTCTGGCAATATGTAGTAGTAGTTATTGAGGGTGCCTGCCATATAATAATGCAAAAGGAACGAAGCCAGGCAAGGCTTGTGCCACTTCTCTAATGGCAAAGAACAGAGACTTAGCTGGCTCATCTAGCATCTCCTACCGGTCACCAGTCTGGTGCTCTACCCCCTGTGCTCTTAAACTGAAGAGCAAAAAAAAGAGGTCTGCATTCCTGGTTTGGCACTCTAAGCCAAATACTCTGCCCCTTTGGCTCTTCTATTTTAAAACTGAAGCAAGCCACTTGCTAAATGAAGCTCTGAAGTGCATTTCTGTAACAGCAGTCAGAAATGGCAGTACAGAAAAGAATAAAAGAATTGCACTTCCCAATAGAGCCCCCTAACACCTTGTGCACATGGCAACTGCCCTCTTCACCCCACCACTGGTATGCTTCTGTCATAGAGGGAGGCATTGTATTAAATGCCCCAGTTTTTTTCACCCTCTTCAAAAACTCTTCTTAGCATGGACTTCAACTAAACATTTCACTAAGCCGTCTGTCTGGATATGGTACAATTGTGTTTTTCATTGCATGACCTTAAAACATTGGCACAAGTGGTGTACTGTTCTGGATGTAAAAGGTGTTCCCTGATCAGTAAGCATTTATTTTGGTAACCCTAACCTGAAAAATAAGACTGTCACCATGGATATCAATTTAGCATTAGATTTACGTAGACGGATAGCTTCAGGGTATTGAGCTGTACTGTCCAACATAAACAAATTGCATTTAAATCTATTGCTGGATTTTTATTAATGGCCCATCAATTTCCATTGCAGTATGTTCAAATGGCACCTCTGTAACAGATATTTGAATCAAAGGATTATTAAAGCCTGGATGAAGGGATCTCTTCTGACATTCAGTACAAAAAAAAATATATTTTTTTCTTTCACTGCTCTGGGATAATAAAATCTTCCTGGGACCCAAGCCTCCACTCTGTACATTCTAGGATGTCTGCCAATCACACAGCTATATGGTATGTTTCAAAAAGGTATGGGAGTGAAAAGCTGGCATGCTCCCTTTACTTATTTTCTCTGTATAATTAGTCATTTTGTAACCCAAAATATGTATAAGAAGTGGGAACATCTTACTCAGCTTCTTCCAGTATAGCCTCAGATATAACTTCCCTTGTTGTACTCAAAGTGTCAACTTCCCACAGTGCCTTTTTAAATTTTAATTGACTTAACTGAAGCTCAGCTGACTCTGATATTTCCTCAAGGTCACCTGTCATGAGGAAGAAGGCACTGCTTCTACCCCTGCCATTACAGGTGCTGTTGTCTCAGGATCTATATCAGAGACTCAAACTTTCAAAAGTTCAAGTCTCATATGGTCAACACCCTACGAATACATTTTTGAAATCTCGAACGTTTCAACAGAGATCTCCGTAGGGAATATTTCCCTTTCCTTCACTGTAGTACGATCTCAGAGTTGATGTTTTTAAGTACCTGAGGGTGTGGAGGGGTGCAGGGGGCTTGTCCCCTTGCTCAGAGCGTTCAGGTAGATTTTTTCTGTTTTTGTTTATTTTTATTATGTGTTCGATGTTTTAAACCTTCGCTCATATGGTGTCGATCATTTCAGGGTTGAAGTTTTAAAACTTCGAGCATATAATATAGACCCATTGTCTCAGAGTCTAACCCATTCCCTAAAAAATGAAATTCATATTAGTAAGATATGGTGCCAGATGTCACCCCTGCCTTTTTTTTAATTTTCTTTCCTTTCTTTATGAAACTGAAGCCCAGAAACCTCACACTTATGTTTAGGGTTCTTGTATTTTAGCTCAGTAGGAGTATCAGCAAGGCTTTTTCTCTTACTATACACCACCTTCTCCTTTTGCTAGTCTTCTCTGTGTGGCTGAGCACCATCCTCATAGTTTCCTTCTCCTCTCTAGTTGCTCTTCATCTGCAAATGACTTAACTTCAGTTTTACTTTTTTATTTACTTACAGACACCTGTTGCCCAAAGTCCTCTCTTACTTGAGGCTCCTGTCTTACACCAACAGTGGGTTTAGTACTCTGATAAGCTACTGCTTCTTCCTCTTTAACTGTCCAGAAAAATGTGTTATCATTATATTTTTCCATTCTCAACATCCACCTGTTTCTTAGAAGTTTCTATATCTAGGGCTTTCTGGTTTAGGATGAAATAAAGTTTGGAATTCAGCTCAACTGGTGCATTCTCCATACTTTCTAACTTCAATTCTTCACAATGCACCCTTTCAGCGAGTGTTTCTTTCTCTTCATTTCTGCTTGACACAACTTCCTGCTTCAAAATATTTTCAGGTTACAATGACACTACTACTCCCTGGTTTGCAACACTAACAAGCTACAATGTTTTACTGTGCAAGTCCTTACTCTTTCTGTTAGTTGCCTGTTCTGACATAATCCTTAATTATTCCCCTAGTATTTCTAGTCATTTCTTTCCCTTTGGGGCTCTCTAAGGATATGTCTTGCTCTTTGTTGGGAGCACACACTTTACTAAGTGTGTCAGATAGTTGCTCCCTCTCTTTCTCTGTGTTAGGTAGAGGTACATCAGTAGGCTTATTCATCTGCTGGTTCCTGTCCCCCTACTGATCTCTCAAAAGAAGTATCTTCCCACTATCTCCACAAGTGTTTAAAGTGGGGAAAATCTTTCCCTACTGTGGTGTCATGTGATAAATTGAGAATGACAGCAACTGGAATGAATGTATTTCCAAATCCAGTAATATTTATGTTGCATTTGTTAAGTCTTTCGGCTTTTTCCGGTTAGGGGTCGCCACAGCAGAACTCTGGTCCACTCATGATCGGCAGTGGATTTATATGGTGCCGAGTTGCCAGCCTGGCGCCCAACCTTCAAAGAAGGCAAGCCCATTCATGCTCGCACCTACCTGCATGTCTTTAGTGTCACTCAACTGTTGGGAGGGTGTCCAATCAGCGTGCTTGTTTTTGAATAACAATGGGCCGTTATTTTATAAACATGATTTGTTGGATGTTGAACAGATTATTATTGACCAGTAGTTTATATTTTCCAATCGACAATACATACTAAATTTTCAGAAAATGTGTCTTCTTTTGTAAAAACACCCACCAAGGATGTGGATGATGTCTCATGGGATTCTGAGGTCAGTTCTGTGAGAAACACCAGCAGTAGGTTCATAATGCAACCTATATGAATGCAGCATGGTGCAAGGACATGGGGAGCATTCACAGTACTTAACATGGATTCTAGAAAGATAAGTTCTGGGATCTGGTACAAAACAGGGAAACACAAAAATATAAATACTAAATACATTCCACTAGATTTACTATTCCTCTGTGCAGGACTAGCTTAGTCCTGCATGGAGGCGGCCATTTAGGAGCAGAATGGCAGCGTGCCATGCATAGTAATGAGGTGCGCTGCCTGAGCTCCTAGTCTTACACGGACCATGCAAGAGTGCAGGGGGCGTGTCTGAGAGCACAGCTATCAGAATATACATGCCCCCGCAATGAAGAACAGCAGAAAGGGGTAAGAAATGAGAGAGAATGCTCGCAGGGGTCCGCATATCTCCACCAACAGTCCCCCTTGTGTACAACAGCAAAAGTATACAGAAACAAAATGAACAAACCCCATTTGTTTTATCAAATGCTGGTAACTAATAAAAAAATAGATAAGTATATCCTGTTTTAATTGTGTGTGGTGGGTTGCATAGCTAAATATTGTACTAGTGTTAGTAACACTGTTAAATCTGTGAAAATTGTAACTGCTGAAAAGCATGTTACTAGTGATGTTATGCATATATAATATGATGTCTTCTTGAATGGTTGAAACTTCATTGTATTACTGTGCATTTGACAGTTTAATTTCAACATCTTAATTGATGGCAAAGAACAACAAGGACTGATAACAAGTAGTATTGTTTCACCTACAAGCAAGTTGCATGCGTGTAAGAAGAAATCAATTACTAACAAAGCAGTAGAAGTGGTATGCATTCATGGTAGTCAGAAACAGTATCTTATTACTCAGGTAGAAGTGCAGACTGGGTTTGAAAATACATTCATTCCAGTTGCTGTCATTCCCAATTTATCACATGACACCACAGTAGGGAAAGATTTTCCCCACTTTAAACACTTGTGGAGATAGTGGGAAGATACTTCTTTTTAGAGATCAGCAGGGGGACAGGAACCAGCAGATGAATAAGCCTACTGATGTACCTCTACCTAACACAGAGAAAGAGAGGGAGCAACTATCTGACACACTTAGTAAAGTGTGTACTCCCAACAAAGAGCAAGACATATCCTTAGAGAGCCCCAAAGGGAAATAAATGACTAGAAATACTAGGGGAATAATTAAGGATTATGTCAGAACAGGCAACTAACAGAAAGAGCAAGGACTTGCACAGTAAAACACTGTAGCTTGTTAGTGTTGCAAACCAGGGAGTAGTAGTGTCATTATAACCTGAAAATATTTTGAAGCAGGAAACAAACTGTACAACAGAATGAAGAAACTGTTGCAAAAGAGAGTAAAATCCCATGAGTGGAGGAGCTCCCTGGTCAGCCTCAGTAAGAAGCTGATATCCCTTATAAGATCCTCCAAAGCTAGCTACGAAAACAAAATCACCACTAAATCCAAGGACAACCACAAAGCATTCTATAGCTATGTCAAGAATCTAGATGGCAACACCCAGACCTGCTCTGAGTTACAGCACAAAGGCATGAAAATTACAGAACCAACTGATATTGCCAACATCCTGGCAGATAGGTTCAGTGCTAACTTTACCCCCCTCTCACCCCCTAAAGGGCCCATATCTATACAGAAAGAATGCAGAGTCCCTGTAATTGCAACTACGCAGGTAAAAGCTGCACTCTCTAAAGCCAAAAACACAGCATCCATGGGACCGGACAACATCCCAGGCTGCGTTTTACATGAACTTCAGAACGAACTGGCTCCCCACTTAAGCACCATGTTCAATAATAGCCTCACATCAGGCTTTGTGCCCACTGAATGGAGCACAGCAACAGTTATCCCACTCCACAAAGGGGGAGCCACCACTTATCCCGGGAACTATCGACCTATTAGCCTGACGAGCCTGGTCTGCAAGGCCATGGAACGTATCATCTTGGAACTCATAAACAAAGACATTGGTAACCTCCAAACTCTGGATCCCACCCAGTTCGGGTTTGTGAAAGGCAGATCATGCCTCCTGAACCTGATCGACTTCTTTGAGGCAGTCATCAAAGCCGTGAATGAGGGTAAGGTGGTTCACACAGCCTATCTTGACCTTGCCAAGGCTTTCGACACCATTCCCCATTCTGGAATTATAGCTAAACTCACTAAACTAGGTATAAATCCCTAAGTCACAAGATGGGTTGCCAACTGGCTCACTGACAGAACCCACACTGTAAAGGTTGCAGACTCCAAATCTGACCTCAAAGCAGTGACAAGTGGAGTACCACAAGGTTCTGTCCTGGGACCTCTCCTGTTTGGTATCTACTTCTCTGAAGTACAGGTTAACACAGAAGGCCTCTGGCTAATGAAGTTCGCAGATGACTGTAGACTAGGAGCCATAGTCAAGTCCCCAAATGATGCGGACATCCTACAGAAGGGCCTCACTGAGACAGATGCCTGGTGTCAGAGCCATGGCTTCAAGCTCAATGCCAAAAAGTGCAGTGTCATCCCCTTTGGTAAAAACTCTGTACCCATGAACTACCACATAGGCAGCAATCTACTTAACACCAAATGTGAGATAAGAGACCTTGGGACCCAGGTAGGCAGTAGTCTCTCCTTTGATAGTCACATCTCCACAGTAGTCAGGAAGTCCTTCTACGTGGCACACCTCATCATAAAAGGGTTCTCAAATATGAAAAAAGAGGTCATTGTTCCCCTCTACTCGTCACTCATTAGACCCATTATAGAGTACAACGCCCCTTTTGGAATGTACCTCACAAGACATCTGCAGCAGCTGGAAAGGCCACAAAAGTACCTCACAAATTACTAGTAGTAAAGAGGATTACTAGCCTCAAACAAATGCCCTACACTGACTGCCTCAAAAAACTCCAGCTTTACTCCATAGCATATCACCTACTCCGAGGTGATCGCTGCCTAACATATAAAGCTATGTCAAACCCAGAGCTGTTGGACATGCTACACCTAAAGAAATCCTAATCCCTCCGAGCTACACGCTCTAGGGACCTAAACCTTTTCACCACAATAAACAGGACACGCTGGAGGGATAGATTCCTGTCCCAGAGACTTCCTATATTCTGGAACAAGCTACGCATCTATGTCAAGCAAACTTCTTCATTAGCACTCCAAGAAAAATCTTGATGAGTGGATGGGAAATAGGAAATACACCCTGGGGATCACTTCTATGTCTCTGCTCAACAGTGGCACTGGAAAATAACTTTCTTGAGTGGCGTAAGCTATGGAACCTTGCTAGCTAGGCTTACGTAAGCCCTTGGGCCGATAGCCTAGTACCTACCTATGAAGTGTCAAGCAGAAATGAAGAGAAAGAAACACTCGCTGAAAGGGTGCATTGTGAAGAAATGAAGTTAGAAAGTATGGAGAATGCACCAGTTGAGCTGAATTCCAAACTTTATTTCATCCTAAACCAGAAAGCCCTAGATATAGAAAATTCTAAGAAACAGGTGGGTGTTGAGAAGGGAAAAATATAATGATAACACACATTTTACTGGACAATTAAAGAGGAAGAAGCAGTAGCTTCTCAGAGTACTAAACCCACTGTTGGTGTAAGACAGGAGCCTCAAGTAAGAGAAGACTTTGGGCAACAGGTGTCTGTAAGTAAATAAAAAAGTAAAACTGAAGTTAAGTCATTCGCAGATGAAGAGCAACTAGAGAGGAGAAGGAAACTATGAGGATGGTGCTCAGCCACACAGAGAAGACTAGCAAAAGGAGAAGGTGGTGTATAGTAAGAGAAAAAACCTTGCTGATACTCCTACTGAGCTAAAAGACAAGAACCCTAAACGTAAGTGGGAGGTTTCTGGGCTTCAGTTTCATAAAGAAAGGAAAGAAAATTAAAAAAAAAAGGCAGGGGTGACATCTGGCACCATATATTACTAATATGAATTTCATTTTTTAGGGAATGGGTTAGACTCTGAGACAATGGGTCTATATTATATGCTCGAAGTTTTAAAACTTCAATGCTGAAATGATTGACACCATATGAGTGAAGGCTTAAAACATCGAACACATAATAAAAATAAACAAAAACAGAAAAAAATCTACCTGAATTCTCTGAGCAGCGGGGCAAGCCCCCTGCACCCCCCACTACTTAAATATACCAACTCTGAGATCGTACTACAGTGAAGTAAAGGGAAATATTCCCTACGGCGATCTCTGTTGAAACGTTCGAGCTTTCAAAAGTTTGTTCATATGGTGTCGACCATATGAGACTCAAACTTTTGAAAGTTTGAGTCTCTGATATAGACCCTGAGACAACAGTACCTGTAATGGCAGGGGGTAGAAGCAGTGCCTTCTTTCTCATGACAGGTGACCTTGAGGAAATATCAGAGTCAGCTGAGCTTCAGTTAAGCCAATTAAAATTTAAAAAGGCACTGTGGGAAGATGACACTTTGAGTACAACAAGGGAAGTTATATCTGAGGCTATACTGGAAGAAACTGAGTAAGATGTTCCTACTTCATATACATATTTTGGGTTATAAAATGACTAATTATACAGAGAAAATAAGTAAAGGGAGTATGCCAGCTATTGACTCCCATGACTTTTAGAAATATAGTGGTGAGATTACCATATAGCTGTGTGATTGGTGGACATCTAGGAATGGACAAAGCGGAGGCTTGGGTCCCAGGAAGATTTTACTATCCCAGAGCAATGAAAGAAAAAAACAAATTTTTTTGTCCAGAATGTCAGAAGAGAGAACTTCATCCAGGCTTTAAAAATCCTTTGATTCAAATATCTGTTACAGAGGTGCCATTTGAACATACTGTAATGGAAATTGATGGGCATTAATAAAAATCCAGCAATAGATTTAAATACAATTTGTTTATGTTGGACAGTACAGCTCAATACCCTGAAGCTCTCTATCTACATGAATCTAATGCTAAATTGATATCCATGGTGACAGTCTTATTTTTCAGGTTAGGGATACCAAAATAAATGCTTACTGATCAGGGAACACCTTTTACATTCAGAACAGTACACCACCTGTGCCACAAGAATCCTATCCTCCCATCCTCAAATTGGGGGTGCAGGGGAGTTTAAGGGCTCTAAAAAATGTTTTCAAAGTGAAACAGTGAGTTTTAGAACACTGAAGAAGCCATAAGAGGTGAAACTGGGGTCTGCTATGAAAATAGTTGTATGGTGGATTTGATTGTCTTTAAAGAAGTTTGCATTTGAAACTTTTTGGTGCCAGAAATGTTTTTTTCTGTTTATTTTTGTCCATGTATCGTTTCACAGTTCATGCATTGGTGTGTTGCACTTTTAGCAATAACCCATGACTGGGTGTGGGTTACCAGCATTTGATATACTGAGGTGGTGCAGCTGTTAGCATTGTCGCCTCACAGCAAGAGTTTTTCCCATTCGATTCTCGGCTGGAGCGCCTTCTGTGTGGAGTCTGCATGTCCTTCCCGCGGCTGAGTGATGTTAAAGGCATGCAGGTAGGTGCGAGCGTGAATGGGCATGCCTTCGTTGAAGGTTGGGCGTCGGGCTGGCAACTCAGCACCGTAAAAATCCACTGCCAATCATGAGCGGACCAGAATTCCGCTGTGGCGACCCCTAACGACGACCCCTAAAGACGAAAGTCACTTTAGTTTCCAGCATTTGATATATGTCTACACTGATCAGATTTATACATGGTTTCATTGCATAACAATTTTTTTGCTAGCATAATAAACTTTCTGAGCCTTTAGGGACAGTACAACACATCCATTTGCTTATAGCAGTAAGTAAAGACTTCATGAATTTGTCAGTTTATATGATTTTCTTCTTGACATGCTGATTGCCTGGAAGTAATCATAAATTAACAAAAACATTTCAAATTACTCAGCGGTGACCTTACTGTTTTGTTACTAGAAAATGTCTGGCTATGAAACTTTTGAGCTTGTACCTCAAAGTAATACTAGGTCTCACAAGTAAATCACTTCACTTCATCACAGTCTTGGTAATCAGTCCCTTCCATGTCTATAAAGGCTCTCACTAATAAGAACCTGGCCCAGTCAGCACAATCCCATCTCTCCTACTGGGCATTTTACTCAAAGGTGGAAATATATGCAGCAAGGCCCTCCTTCACAGTTAGCTGTTTTAATGGTGGCACAGTTTCTGGGGTAGCCATCAACGTGGCTGGGGTAACAATCCCTTCTGCTTTCTATAGTAAAGTAAAGTACAGTTGCTTAAGTCGCACTTACCTGTAACAGTAGATGTTTCAATTTTCACTGCTTCAGTGGCATTTTTGGTTATTTGCCAGCTTTCAAAAGCTTAGACTCTCCTCCCTCTATCTTTCTGTGACAGATGATTGGCTGATCATAGCCAGACAGGGAAGCATTCAGCTGTTACAGGAAGTGAGTGCTCAGTCTTTTTTGCTTCCACCAAAAAGGAGAGGAAAGTACATGTAGCCAGAATCATTTAGCAAGAGTAAATTTGCAGCCAGTCACAGTATCATATAAAAACCAAATCTAATAACAAATAAATCAAAGAAGTTGAGACCCACCTCAACTATGCACAATTTAGGCAATGGTGAGTGGGTACTACCACTGAGGCTGTGAGGAACTCAAAGATCATTTCCTCTGCCTCAGTGGCATTTTGGGCAGATTACCAAAGCATACCCTACCTGGAGGTGGAAAGATAAGGATCCAGTAGCCCCTGGAGAATAGTCCAGGCAAAGCCTGCTCTCTGGACCTTGAAAAGGAATCCAGTATGTAGTGCTTTGTGAAGGTATGAAAAGAGGATCAGGTTGCTAATCTTAGATTCTTTCTAGAGTCTACCCCTTTCCAATATGCCACTAAAGAGGATAAGGCCCTAATCGAGTGAAACTTAATCTTGCTTGGAAGAGATTTACTATTGTGGGAGTAACAGAAAACAATAGCAGAGGGCAACCATCATGCAATAGTTTGCTTAGAGACACGTTGACCTTTCGTAGTGCATGTATAGGAGGCAAACAGGTTTTCAGCATTCCTACAGAGCTTTGCTCTGTCGAGGTAGTACCGGAGCTGTCTCTATACATCCAGGGTATGTAGAATCTTTTCTTCAATGTTTTTTGGATCAGGGGAGAACACACGAAGACTGATGGCTTGATTCAATGAAAATTCAGAAAAAACTTTAGATATGAATGATGGATTAGTGCGCAACACAACCTTGTGTTTGTGAATAATCAGGTAGGGTCGGTCCATAATGAGAGCTTGTAGCTCAGAGACTTGCCTTGCAGATGTCAGAGCAATATGTAAAACATTCTTCCAAGTAACGAACCATAAATCAGCCTGAGAGGCAGGTTTAAAAGAGGTAAGGTCACTTTTTTTTAAGAATAAAGTTGAGATTCCAAGGAAGAGGAATTTGCTTTTGGGGAGGGGGGGGGGCATCTCGTGCAGCACTCTTTTCATAAACTAACCACAAAAGCAGATGAAAGAGTGATCCATGGGCAGATAAGCTGAGATGGCCGCAAGATGCACTTTGATAGAAGCATATGACAAACCATCTCTAAGTAGCTCACACAAATATTTTAAAACCAGAGGGATCAACATTTTTTCAGGACCTCTGTTACTGGCTAGGCACCACCTAGAAATCCTTTTTTTCAGTTATAAATGTAAGATTTTCTAGTTGCAGGGTTTTTTTGCCTCCTTAAACACCTCCTGCACATCCATATGGAGCAAGTGTCTAAAAGGTATCAAAATAGAATCATCCAGGCTGTCAAATGGAATTGCTCTAAGTTAAAGTATAGCATTTGCCCATGTTGCTGTGTGAGCAGATCCAGCCTATACGGGAGATAATGGAAATTGCCCACAGCCAATTCCATTAAAAGGGAGAACCAACTCTGCATGGGACAAAAAGGGGTTACCACAATGATCTTTGTTAATTCTTTCTGAATCTTTAGGAGTACTTTAGGAATCATTGGCAAGGGTAGGAATGCATACAGGAACATTCATAAAGATGGGAATGATACAGCATCTGACTGACAGGCATGGCTGAAATGATGTCTTAAACAGAATTTTTTCAGTTGTTTGTCTTGAATGGAGGCATACATATCTACACGGGGTGTTCCCCACATCTGGATGAAGTCTTGAAAGTCCTCTACGCAGAGCTTCCACTTGTGAGGGTCTGTCCAACTTAGTCTGACTGCCACTGCGTTTTGCTCTGACAGAATGTACAAGACCTGAAGTGTCAGAGAATGCTATGAAGCCAGCTCCCAGGCCATCACTCCCAGCTAGCAAAGAGGGTATGACCTTGTACTCCATTGCTTGTTCAGGTGTTACATCACTGTAGTGCTGTCTGTGACCACTAGAAGAAGAACCAGAGTCCATTAAGTGATGAAGAATTTTTAAGGTGCGAATCACTGTCAACATCTCTTTTACGTTTACGTGCTTTGGCCTGTCCTGAGGACCTCACAAGCCTTGCACTTGAACTCCCATGAACACTGCTCCCCATGCAAAGTCTGATGTGTCCATCTGGACAGACTGGACTGGAATCTGAAGACAGAAAGGAAATCCTGGATTCAGAGACAGTTGATCCCTCGACCACTGCAGTTCCTGTTTCTCAAATTCCACTACTGGTACCCGGAAATCCAAGAAATAAAGGTAATGGGTCCAACAACTCTTCAATGACTTCAATGTGAGAAAAACATGTACCTGTGTGTACATATCGTTAAACAAATCTCAGTTTGGTGATAACTCACTGTAATAATTTCAGTATTTACACTTGTTTTTGTACATTTGGAGCCTTTCTCCCCGGGCCTCTGCTGAAAATGGACCTGTATCCAGTCGGACTTTCCCGGTTAACAAATGTAAAATAAAATAAATAAATAAAATACATACCATTGAATTTTCTTTATGTGCAGTCTCACTAGTAGTATTGTAAGGATCACTGATGCCATGAGACCTAGAATTTTAAGGAAATCTCTTGCTGAAGCCACATCTAGAAGAGAGAAATCCAAGAAAATGCCCTGATAAGTTACAACTTTCACTTCTGGCAGGAAGGTATCCCTTTTGCTGTGTTTATCCAATACCACAGGAAAACAATTTACTGAGAGAATGTGAGGAAGGACGTTTGAAGGATAAATCTAAAGCCCATATAGAAAAGGAGAGATGGAGCCTTGTCTAAAGACTCTAAACTCCCAGATACAGAATCTGCACAAATCAGCAAGTTATCTAAATAAGGAAAAAGTGAATGCCTAGGGTTCTGTAACACACAACCACTGGGGCCATACACTTTGTAAAAAGTTGAGGTAAAGTAGATAGCCCAAAGGATAATGCAGAAAACTGATAATGTAAGACACAGCAAATCTCAAAAAATGTCCTGACATTGGAAGCAACAGGAATATTATAAGCGTCCATGAGATCTAGAGTCACCATAAAACAGTGGTATAGAAGCAACATTAGAACTGATTGTAAGGTGAGCATTTTGAATTTTGGAACTTTTATAAATGTGTTTAGAAAGGACAAATCTAGGATGAGTAGCAAGTAGTGACCCTTGTTTGGTACTAAAAAGATTCCGGAGTAACATCCTTTACCTCTGTGTATTGCAGGCACTTGTTCTATGACCTTTGTTTTTAACATGTGATGGAGCACTGGAGGAAACAGCTGGTTGGTGGGAATGAGGGAATTCTCCAAGATTTTCTATTCCCTGCCAAGTACATCCTCTCCAAATTATTCTCAGAACTCATTTGTCTGACACTATATGCAGGTAGGCTATAAGGTTGAGACACAGTATGGGGGACGAGGAAGAGAAGAAAGGGGGGGGGTGCTCTGTGACTGCACTGTAATTCCTTTGCCAAAGGTTGATCCTTTTCCTGGAAAAGAACCCCTCTTGTTTTGTTTCACAGAATTATCCTCCTGCCATTTCCTTTTGGATCCCTGACTTTTATTTGGCTGGGAATTTTATTTCTCCTGCCCCTTGTAGTAGGACGTTTTATTTAGGGAAAATTTGGATACATGAAATATCCTAGATACCCCATGCATTAATTTGCCTCTACTATTGCACTGTTTAAGAATATGTGTAGCACACGGTCCAACACCAGTTCAGTGCATTCAAAATTTCAGCTTTTGAATCAGAGAAATTCTAATTACATAACCAAGCATACCGCCTTAATACAACAGAATAAGAAGAATTTCATAATACTGTATCTGCACATTCAAGTACATCTCTCAAAGCATGTTTTGACACCTGAGTCAAAACAGTAACAATTATATTGATATAATATCTTTGCTCTGCAGATAAGGATGCAGCAAAATCTTCCAAACTGTATGCACACACATTGTAAAATAAAATTTCACATATACCCTTGATAATTTGCTATTCCAAAGGCTAGAATACTACAAAGAGGCATCCTTTTGCCCTGAAGATCCAACCATTTTCTTTTATCAGGGATCACTGGAATGGATGAAGCCTAGGACTTTTTATTTGGGCAGGAAGTTGAAGAGGCCACAACTGGGTAAACAGTCAAATGAGAAAAGTGATCTGTCATATTTGAAGTGACCTTATATTTTCCCTGAGTCTTTTTAGGAACTGCTGGAATAGATGCTGTTGTCCTGCAGACACCTTTATAAACATCATCCAAGAGTTGTGAGAGAGGAGGGGATAGCCACAGAACTGAGCATTTCATCCTCTATGAGCTCATATACTTTGCCTAACTCTAGTGTAGTTCTAGACTACTCCCAAGCAAAAAAACTAAATCTAGCAATCATTTGAGGAAAAGTGAACATTTGCTTGGACTGAAGCTCAGGTTCACCTTACAAAGAATCAGAGTGAAAAGGAAACCGCCATTATCCCCATCAGATTCCTCATCATCCTCTGAAACAGATAGGACTATAGTAGCCAGACTAGCATAGGGTCACACCCAACTGAATTAGCTGGCTGCAGAACTATTGTAGGCAAGGAAACCATATCAGCATTATAAACAGCTATAATCTGATGAGGATTATTTTTCTTGTGAATTTCCTTACTAGATAAAATATCTGGGGACAAAGTATCATGTCTAGCAAGGGGTCTCTTATCCTGGACTACTTGTGCACCTAAAGGGTTTGGTTTTCCCATAAATGCATCACATACTGGAATAACTCTGAAGGATGTGTCTAACCCCATTTCATAGTGACCAGCAAAGCTACACTGGAGGGCGACAGGGCAAAACATACGTGGTCTGGAAGCTGTGCAGTGATGCCCTGCCAGAATCACTAACCATAGGTTGAGGCACCTTGTTTTCTCTTTTTAGATGCAAATAGATTTGATTGGGGGGGGGTCCATCAATTCATGGGAGAGATCACCAACCAGAATAATAAACTGACAGTACTGGATAATGTCTCATAATAAGCACACAAAGTATGTCCACACACAACTAAACGCTACCAAACTGCATTATTATTATTGCAAAAAAAAATTGAAATGTGTTCAGAATTCTTTTACAACTGTCAGAAGTTAAAGAACTGCCAGTACACAAAGTCCAAATAGCTATGCAAACAACATTCAAAACAGTGTTATAAATTAGCTCCACACACTTTAACCAGGTTAGGCTGCCATAAAATAATGTCTACTAACAATTTAAGCTATATTTTCTTGACAAAGGAAGTAAAATCTCCACAGTATGTTCAAATAACTTAATTTGTGGTAAAACTGTGATCCGATTTGAAAAACACACAGAAAAGAGTCATACATGTAATAAATAATGAATAAATACTGAAAAAAATATTTTCCTGGCAAAAGATGAAAATAAAGCAGAATAGTACAAGTAAAGGCAGGTATCTAGTGTCGAACAGCATAAATACACAGTACCCTTCTGACAAAAATACTGAAAGTTTCCTTAGAAATAGTAAAACAAACACTTGTCAATGTTAGAAGCCAAACAAACACTACTACAAGCAGAAATTCCAATAGGAATTACTGTAAACATCGACAGAAATAAAATATTTAAAATAGCTACATTTCTAAATAAACATAATTGAAAAAGAATAATAAATCTAATAATAACATGAAAGTAAATGGCCTCCAAATGGCGCTTATCTGAGCAGTAAGTCAGAAATCAGCACTGGATCGTCTGAAGATTCAGAGGACTTTCTTCTTTGGGTGACAGGAAAAGATTGAACACTGACTTCTTGTGACAGCTAAAGACTTCACTATCAGGATATGCTCAGCCAATCAGCTATCAAAGAAAGAAAGAAGAAGGGGAGTTTGAACTTTTGAAAGTTGGCTTGTACTGGATTACCTTGGCAGACAATCCAAAATGCCATTGAGGTAGTGGGAATGATGAGCATCTGTTCCACTGTGAATATCTTAGCACATGGATCCACACATAGGTGCACAAAAACATCTTAGCACAACTCAAGACTCTCCATCTTTGTGTAAATTTCATTCATGTTCACAATGATAAGTCTTAGGACTCTAGCATTAGTAAATGGTGCAAAAAATGCTCATAACAATATACCAATTTGGGAACATAATGCAGCTGAAGCCACCATTTTTTTTTACAAAAAACAATTTTAGTTTATCATATACAACTGAAAAATAAAACAGGTTCTTCCAAACAAAATACAATCTTATGGTTTTATTTAGCATACACAGACTGTACCTTTATTTTTGTCTTTTACAGCATGGGAAACAGGCTCCAGTAGTAGCTCTTGCTGGATTCCTTCTGGTAGGTATGTTTTCAAGCTTATTCTCAAAGGTTATGCTTCACATCAGTTAGTTCTCTCTGTCTCCTAGAGCTGCTAATGCTGTGGATACTAAGTTCCCTTTATCAAGGGCAAATCACTTTTTGCCTGGGCACATCTCAGGCCTCTTTCTATAATATCTCCAAAGTTTCATTCAACAAACCCATTCTTGATAATACAGGAAGGATATTCTCTACTCTTACAGAACCAGAACTGAACAAAATAGTAAACAGCACTTTTATTTCCACATTTTTGGGCACAAAATGAATTTATACTACTGTGAACACATTTTGGGACTGTAGGCCACAAACATTATTTACACCACTATTTGCATATATTTGGTTCACTTGCACTCTTCTAACTGGTACTACTATGCTGCAGTGTGTGTGTATATGTGAGAAAGAGAGAAAGAGAGAGAGAGAGAGAGACTTCCTTTTGTTTATAATTACATCCATTTTGTGAAATCTGTGGATAAGAGGATGTCCTGGGTTTTGGCAACTATCAAGCAGGCATCTGTTTTCCAGAAAGTGTAGTTGCAGAAAACTAAACAGACTCTTAATATACAGTACCACACAATATATTGTCCATTCAAGTATAATGTGTATATAAGCTGAAAGAATTCCATTTACAAACACCTACACAGGAACAATCTTTAACATGTAAACACAATCTACCTAAAATGAAGGTATATCAAAGTGTTACTGTGCTGGTGTAACACAAAGACCTGTTTACAGTACTGTATGCCAGTGCTGGTCCCTTCCCTTCCAACTATAAGCATCAAAATACCTACTTAAAGTACTATACTGCAGTGCAAAGCAAGAATGAAATGTCATAAGAAATGCATAAGTAAATACTACATGCAGGTTTCATCTATATTTACTGACTTAGCTTCCTACCAAACCTAGCTATACCAGTTCATCACTTTTTAGAACACACACACACAGACACACACACACTACAGAAACCATGCAAATACTACAAACCCCCCAACTTTATCCCGGTCCATACATCTCCAGTAGTAATCGCCCTGTGAGAATATTCCTTTAAAACTGCAAGCAAGTCAGCAATCACCTTTTAGAGACTGAAATCAAATGATGGGAAGAATGCAGAGCCAAATGTCACCAAGGTAACATCACAAGTCTTCCTCACATAAAAAATGAATTCTGCTATAGTAACAGTAATACAGACACATATACAGGAAACACAACTATACAGTTTTTCTACTCTGTTTCTGTAAAGGAGACAAAGGTGTAGATCTAAAGTACAAATGATACCTGCTGCAAAATATGCTTTTTGCCATGCTCATTCCTCTTAATGCACTTTCAGTTCAAATGCAATACATAGCTAAAAAGATATATAACCCATAACTTTTTGACATGCATAATTAAAAGGGCACCACTTGATTATGAATGGATATAAGGACCTTTAGGGGGAACATTTAATTGAACCAGTAAAACGTGATTGGGACTGTTATTGTCAATAAAGAAAAAGTGGCATACTATAAAGTAGTTTATGTAAATTACTTAACCATGTTTTCATCATGGTGTAATACACATTCACCATACAGAGGTACCAGTCAGTGATCAACAGAATAAAAAAGAAATGGATGCACTGCTGTTTATGCTGATGTCCAACATCAGAACGCTGCTGCAGTTTCTGTAAGAGCAGAGAATAGCCTAAATGTATTAGCAATAATGGAGCTACTGAATGAGACTTTGGAGTTATTATAAAAAGAAGCCTGAGATCTGCCCTGGCAAAAGTGATTTGCCCTTGATAAAGGGAACTTAGTGTCTGCGGCATTTGCAGCTCCAGGACAGAGAGAACTAAGTGACGTGAAGAATAATCTTTGAGAACAAGCTAGAAAATATCCTTACAAGAAGGAATCGAGCGAGAGCTACTACAAGAATGTCTTTCATGATGGAAAAGACAGAAATAAAGGTACAGACTGTGTATGTTAAATAAATATGTAAGATTGCATTTTGTTTGGAAGAACCAGCTTTAATTTGCAGTTGTATATGATAAACTGCAACTGCCCTGTGTAAAAAAATAGTTGCATTATATTTCCACATTGGTAGATTGTGAGGAGTATTTTTGCACCATTTACTAATGCCAGAGTCCTGAAACATATCACTGTGAACATGAGTAAAAGTTCCATAAAAAGTGAGAGAGGGAGGAAGAAAGTCTTGAGTTGTGCTGGGACATTTTTGTGCACCTATGTGAGGATCCATATGCTAAGATATTCACAGTGGAACAGATGTTCATCATTTCCACTGTCTCAGTGGCACGTTGGGTTATCTGCCAATGCAACACAGTACTGGACAGCTTTCAAAGCCTTCAGCTATGACAGGAAGTCAGTGTTCAGTCTTTTTCTGCCATCCAAAGAACAAAGTCCCCTGACTCTTCAGAGCAGCCTGTGTTGATTTTCCGACTTACTGCTCAGACAAGTTATATGCCTTTTTTTGTATACCTACAGTGAAGACCCATAGTTCCTTATGGCATCCAGAACCTTTCTTGAGTCTGACTTTTTAAATAAGTGATCAACCAGTTTATAATAGGTAGGATTAAAAAGGCAAGGACTTATTAATAAAATAACACTAAGATATTTAATCTAGGATGTTCTGCAGTTGAAAAGCCTTGATTATCTTATGCTTTTTAAGTTGTTTTTTTTTTTTTTCCAAAAATGCTTTGGAACCCAAGGATGGGTGCAGGCTGTAAGAGGTGCAATATTCCACAGCACATAGTTGTTAATGAGTTAACTGATGGGATGCATCCTGCCAGAGACACCACATGTCTGGCCAGTTTAGTAAAGCTCACACTCATCTTCTTCTCATACTATCCGCATGACTCTAAATTGGCCCTAGGTGTGAGTGTGTGCGTGTGTGTGCCTTCTGTGGAAGGTTGGGTGCCAGGCTGGCAACTCAACACTGTAAAACTCCACTGCCAATCATGAGTGGACAGATGATCCGCTGTGGCAACCCCTAACCGGGAAAAAGCCGAAAGAAGAAGAAGATTCTTTGACATTTCATGACAAATGTCTCATATATTTTATCTCCTTCATAATGTGCCTGATGCCTTCTTGTTTCTGTGGTTCCTTGGTTTCCCACTTTCTGGTGAATGGTTTCTTCACAGCCAGAAATAACAAATCCAACAAAGCCCTTGACCCTTTCCTTATTCCTCACTATAATAAAATAAAACAATTGAAAATGGAAAAATGGCTAAAAAAATAGAAACACTTTATTAAACTAAAGTAAAATACAACTGGTAAGCGCTTTCATTCTAAACAGAACTTCATCAGACCAAGTTGCAAACTCACACCAACTAAGAATAAATAGCTCAAAGCAAGGGTCATATGACCCAATTAACTCAATGCTTTAACCCCTTCTTTTTCAAAACAATTTTAAAATTCTCCCTATCATTAACACCCAGATAAACACAGGCATTCAGCCTAACTTGCCAACAATACTCTTTCCAATCAAGATCATTTTCAGCATTTCACCTAGCATCATAATTATTTACCTGCTCTATCACAGCAAATCTATAAAAAAACTTTTCATTAACATGACACAAAGCAACATGTCTGGCCAGTATATTTGTAGATTCCTGCCTGTCCATAACCCTTAAATGCTCATAAATTCTAAAATAAAAATACCTAGTGGTTCGGCCTACATAAAAAGCCTGCATAATACTATATACACAACATATTTTGATTTACAATTAAATCTCCCTAATATATTTACTACATATTTTCTAACTTGTACCATAATTTTGGTCACTTGCAAAATATGCTGGTAATAACTGCAACTATTGCATCTATACATTCTGTTTGGCATACTTTCACTCAAACCACTTCTTTTATCTCTATAAAAATACTTAAGAATCTTACCCCTTTTAGTCACAAAAATGGGACCCTCTCCTACTATTGTATTAATCTCTTGAAAATTCATTAATAACTTCTGATTATTCCTAATTATCTTCTTAATGCATACTTTATCTACTGAATTACGAAGCAAACAGACCAAAGGATAATCTTTATTGCTTCCACTACTATTGTTGCCCTTATCATTCCCATCTAAGTGTTCAACAACAGCATTCTTGCTAATATTAGCATCATTAACACTTGCTACTTCTCTTCTTGAGATAACTTCACACATTACCTCATTTTCCATCCTAGGTGGGTACACCCTCACACAAAACCTTTTCTTCAACACTTCACACTCTGCCTTAAAATGGCAAGCCTCACCCGTTAACCTACTCACCCTATCAAACTGACTCTTAACAATGTTCTTTTTAAGCTTGCCACTGAACATAGTACTATAGTGCAGGAAGTTATTACTTTGCACAGATTTCTTATAAATCTTAGTGTTTAATCTCCCAGCCTTCTTATATAACATCATATCCACGTAATTGATACTACTGCTATCAAAACAAAACGTAAATTTCAAAAATTCAGATGTTGAATTCAAATACTACATAAATAATCTGAGGCCAGATTCCGTCCCCTTCCAAATAAGAAACAAATCATCAATAAAACACAGACAACAATATCATTAAAAAATCTAGTATCATAAATAAACTCCTTTTCCCAACCCATCATAAAAACATTCACATAACTAGGGGCCATAGCCACCCCCATCACTATTCCATTAATCTGTTTATAAATAACATTATCAAATTCAAAAAAATTATATGATAAAATGACATCCAGAACACTAAAAATCAAACTGACTTCATCTACCGTAAAACACTGAGACTCCCAAAGCACTCTCTCCACCATTTCCAAACCCTCATCATTCGGTATCACAGTATACAAAGAAACAACATCAGCCGTGACCAACCACATATCCTCTATCACAATGCCATTAATAAATTGACTAAAATTAAAGGAATCCTTGATATATAAATCCCCTTTAATGATCAACTCCTGTAAAATTTTATCTACAAAAATGGCCACAGACTTAGTTTTACTGCCACTACTGGCCACAATCGGTCTAAAACTAGGTGAATCCAGATCGTTGTGTATTTTGGGCACGCCAAAAAAAATGCCTAATTTTGAATTCCAAATTCTAAAAAAAACAGCTGTTTCATTGTTAATCTAGCCTTCAGTCAACCATTCCTCTATTAAAGCATCTATAATCCCATAAGCCTTCCTCTCATCGGCCAGACTTGCCACAGCATAACATTTTTTATCACTCAATATTTTAATTAGACATTGACAATAAAAAATCTAATCCGTGACCACCACTGCATTCCCCTTATCTGCCTTTGTAATATAAATATCTTGATTACTTTTTAACTCAAATAAAGCCCTTCTTTCAGCATCAGTCATATTATAAAAAACTTTTTTGTTTTGTTACTAGTTTTTTCGAGCTGTTTTTTTATTTTGAACTATTTTATTTTATTTTAGTTTTTTTCTTTTGGTGCACTTCTTGTTTTTTGAGTCTTTTAGTGAATTATTCCTCACTATGTTATCTAAACCAATTATCTAGAGCGATATTGTGTTTATCACTTTTCCAGGCCAAACAGCATTACTAAAATTCTGTATTCCCCCTATAAATTGTTCTGATTTAGTAATCTGCTAAAATGTATATACACAATTCCCTATTAAATCACTGTTGTATCTCCAACAAAATGACAGTAACACTTGGGTACATTCTAGAGAATCTTAAAGAACTGTAAAAATATTTAAAGAGGCACATCAAACCAGAAATTCTAAATTCCTCACTTTTGCAGCATCAATCCTGGGATTAGGATTACTCTTTCCCAATGGGCATACGTAACTATACTTAACTCTTCCTGATTTCTGTGCCACTTTCTTAATGTTTTGAGTAGTTTGCTTATGACTCCTTTTTCACTGTTCTTGCCTATTTTCTATCCACCAAAGAAACCATTTTTGTTCGTCTTTCCCTTTGGATTGGGTATCATTTCTAATCCCTCATCATATCTGTTGCATTATTCGTCAGTCCTCTGTTTATATAGTACAATCTACACTCCCATCCATGTACTGTTTTCAAGTCATTATGTTTCGTCCTATCACTAACTGATTCCAGTACATGAAACTATAAACCTTAAACATGTGGACATGTTTGATATCTGCAGATACTATTCTTTTTTTAATCACCTTTATTGAAGTATCACTTGTGACATAGGCAAACTTAACTTTTACATAAAAGTAATCAAACTATTCACAAATTCACATGTACAAACATTATACATCACATGCATTGTTATATATCCTATAATGTAATCAGTATTACATATATTATTTAGTTCCTGCCTTCTCATAATCTGCATTCCTCCTCTAAAACATTTCCTGCATGTATTTTCTTACAATTTCCATTTTTTTCTATGTAATTTACTCTTATCCTTGTCTAAAGATCCCACTTCCTGTTCTTTTATCTCTATTACAACAGTCCCTTCTTCAAATACAGTTGGTTTAAATAGTTATGCTGTACTCCTGATTATTGACACTGTATAACATTGTATTGCTACTTAATACCTTGTAATAGTCCTGTAACATTGCTGTTTAATGCTAATTTATAATGAAAATTGTATAATATGCTGGATCTTTTCTCCCCGGGCCTCCGCTGAAAAAGGGCTCTTCAGCTCAGTCAGACAATCCCGGTCAACAAATGTAAAATAAATAAAATAAATAAAATAAATAAATAAATAAATACAATTTAGATTTTGATATCCATTTTCTAGTAATTGTTTTTCTTTTCTTTTTTTTTTTTTTTTTTTACAGCCACCAGAATTAAACTTAACAAAGTCTTATTATGTCTAGGCAATTCAGATCCACTTCAAAAAAATTGCTTAATTACAGTCATTTGCTCACTCAGTTTTCCTGACAGAGTACTCTGTAGGGGATTTTTAAAGTCTGCCAACTCATTACAGACCCAAAACATATATTCCTAGTTACCTCTTTCTGCTCCATTTACTATTTACTATCTACCTAAGTAAAAATTATTTGGAGTCTGCTTGCAGTATAAAAGTATCTATGCAAGCACTTCCAGGCAAAAATCCTAAATCTTGTTGCATATTTGGGAGCCATACATATGTTATCCTATTATTACTTTGTGAATTGCATATCTAAGCTCTCTTCCCAAACTTTTCTGACCTCTTCTGATTGATTCCTATAGTTATTGTGCAATATTTTATACACCCTACTAATTATAATTATCCCTTTTTAACAGCAGCTTCTGTTCTAGATTCAATTAAAAACTCAACCAGTGCAGCTCTATCACTTAGGATTTCCCTATCTCTTTCTCTTTGTTTACACTCTGATATCAATTCCTGATTGGGAAGGCAATGACTAGCCTGCAATCCAAATGTCTTCTTGGCCTCTTCCCATTACATTACATTTCCTTCTCTAATTATTTGTTACCAATGCCTTGGTTCCTTTACCAGCCCCCTCCAGTAAAGTCCAGACCCCTTTTGTCTATTATTTGTAACCTTACTGTTACAGCCAACTCATTCAACTGAGTTACTGTGTTTTTCTTTCAGTGAGTTTTCTTAACAAGCTTATTAAGCTTAACCAGCAATGTCCAGCACTCCTTTTTCATGTCCAAACTTCTGTTGCTTAATTAGAATACACATTCCTTGGATCCCTCCCAATTCCTGTACTAGCATGACTTTCCACTTGGAATGGTGAAATGGTAGCAATATTCCCAGGCAGATGTTTAACCTTGCAATATGTCTTTTCAACCCTCCTGGGCAAAGTTATTATGTTCTATACCACCCAAGTTTTTTTTGTTCTGTCCATATAAAGTTTGTAGTGCTCTCTCAATTTATTAACAAAAAAATGAAAAAAAATTCAGCTGAGGGATGGCAAGAACAACCGCCAGACCTATGCAATACTAGTGGCAGAAAAAACTGGACTACCCAAATTCTCAGTGATATTTCCCATATCGATCATTTAACTTCCTTAAAATACTCTAATATTAAGAACAACAAACCCTTACACTGTGTCTGTTAATTTCAGTCTTAAACTAGCTGATTTGAGTTAGTCAGAAAATGGTACTCTAAAGACAGCCTACCTTTAGTCTTTTTCACATTTATCCTAATTCTACCATAACAAAGTTCATGAAACACTACTTCCAAATCTCCTTCAGAATCTGCAAGATAAAGAAGCAAGTCCTCAATATAATACACAGAACTGTGGGTAAATGCCTTTAGCTTAGAAACCTTTATGTGTAATCGGCTTCTCGTACTGGACAAGGATTCAAGATAATTACTGAACAGAAGAAGGGAATACGACAGCCCTATCTAGTGCTTTTACTTAAGTGACACTTTTGGAAACTGTATGTTATACTTTTACTTGTGCTGAGGCATTATAACACAATAATTTTAGTAAATGCTCCAGCCTTGCTGGAAAGCCCATCACTCAAGTAAGAACTGCCAACAAAATATGTCAAACATTTTTTCATACAGCACAAATGTGTATGAACAGCCATATCTTGCAACATTCAGGGATGAGTAGCTCTCCATGATGCACAGTGGCCTAATTTACATGAGACATACCCATGTGTGCACATTTGAGTACAGCTCCAAAAAGCTGAGCAGCGAACATGCTGCTGAGTTGAAAACCCCTGTGCTGAAGCCCCTTATTTAGTATACAGCTTGGACAGCGTAGACTTTTTACAGATACATTTACACCAACACAACGTTATCTCGAAACAGCATAGCAGTCATTATGTATGATCTAATGTCTAACATAAATAATGGAGACTGATCTTATGCAATGTTTGTGAAACAATGCATAGAAATGCAGAAAGAATTAGTAAACAATCATTGCTAAAGAGATCATGTATGTATGTGTAGATGCACACAGTACTGAGAAATACTTTGGTATGCAATATATGTAGACGTTAATAATAATGGTTTCTGACTGCTTCTATTTAGAGATATACTTGGTTTGATTGTCAACCAATTTTATTTTTATTCATTTTTTTAATGAAAACATGCCACAAACAATACAGCACTTGCTTAAATGGTTGATTTGCATTCTATCACATCTTCCTCAGGAGGGACAGCACTTATATTCTAATATGTTTACTTGATGTGATCAATGCTGAGCTTCATGAAGCCAAAAATATCAGTCACACTGTCCCACGTCCCCCTCCTATTTAACTGGCATGTTCTACAGAAAGAAAAAAAATAATTTTGATGTTTTTGCAGAGGTGAAGGTTCAACTCCCTGTACCCCTGACTTATAAACATACAGTGGCCACAGTCTTAAATATACTATCTCTAAGATCATACCACCCCAAAAGAAAGGGAAATATATTCCTTGCAAAAACACTGACATCTAAAAATGAATTACTTTTAATGTATCACAATGTTCTTCTGGGAAAAGGTAAAGTCATGTGCAGCAGACCCTGGGAGATATGTTTCACTTCAGTCAATCAAAGCAGGCACTATTCTAACTACTTATGATGAAAGGTGAAAAATATAGCTGAAAGGCTACACTTGAGTGCACTTGCTTGTAACAATCAGGAAATGCATAAAAAGATGTGATTAAAGACTTTGAAACACAAACTGGCTATGGAATTCTGTTATTGTCATATAAGCTAGACCTGCATTAGGAAATGAGCACATACAACAACAAACCACAACAATGAGTTTTTAGACAGCTTACGCAACCACAATACAAACTTTAGCTTAAAATGGAGAAGCAAAAAAGGTTGATGATCGTCCTTTAAGCCAAGCGGTTTCACATTTTTATCTGAAAATAGGAGCTCTGGGACTATTGCTTTACATGAGTACAGCTAATAACTGCATGCAGTGTCCTGTAATAATATAAAGAAATTCAATGTGTTAAAGTGGCATAATGTAATGGCAATTTGCACTGCTTGATACATTAAGTCTGCTAAACACATAAAAACGTCACTTGCTAAAAGCATTTTCCTTCCCATATTAATCCTTTGTCAAGGTTAAAGCTATAAAACCATTACCTCTTTTAAAAAGATGAAAATGGAAATGCAGAGCCAGTTACTTGTGCAAGGGGTTGTTGGTAAGCTATCATAAAAGCTAGGTGAACCTTTTACAGCCTGGGTCTAAATGGGTCACAAGTTCTAGCACAAACTCCTCAAATGCCTCTTGTTGCATAGGACATATTTTATTACGCCCTTCAAATTTGAGCTTTTCTTTAAATATCACAAACAGAAAAATATTACTTATACACAAAATGATTATATTTTCAGATTACAAAGCAAAAAATATAATATTCTTAAATATAAAAAAAACATAATACCTACATAAAAAGTGTAATCAATTTGTGTTAAGGCTATATTCTTCATTTTGCTCTGAGTACACAAAGATTTGTATAGCCTTAAGATGACTGTGCAGCATAATAACACCCTAATGTGTGTGTGTGTGTGTGTGTATTATACATACATGCATGCATATAAATAATATATCCATCTACATATATATATTTTACACACACACACACACACACACACACACACACACACACACACACACACACACACACACTTTCTCTCTCTCTATAAATATAGTAATTTTTACTGCATTTTTTTTTTCATAAACAATTCCTGGTAAATTTCTGCATAGTCTGGTGCTTTAAACTGGAGCAGAATTTCAACAGTGACAGCATTTGTTTTTTTGTTCCAGGATTTGTGCTTTTACAGGGTTAATATTACAGTTTTGCTCCTACAGTTCTAGTCCCTTGTGTTCCCCCTGCTTTTTATGTCTGCCCCATTCCCCCACTGAGGCATTAAGCTAAAGTTTCTGAGATTCCAACTTGCCTGGGGCCACTGACCTATATGTCAGAAAAACTGCATTTGAGTACCTTTCTGTTCCCTTGTTCTTTGTGTCTGCCCCCCCCATACACACACACACAGACGTCCACTGAGTTTCAATACTGACTTTATTTGATTGGATCCCTCTCTAGCTAGCATGCTTTTTCCTTGAATTTTCCCCAACCCTTTTCATGTTGTGGTTTTACAAGGCTGCCTCTCTGGCCTCTGCCCCTTATGGTAATCTGATTTCCAACGTCCCTCCCCTCTTTCATTGCTAATGACTGTTGTGTAAGCTATTTATGCATTTTTCCCATCTATTGTTTTCCATAGATCAGTGACACTAAATGCTCACCTAGCAAACCAGTACTGCTCTTGAGTAAACCTTCTAAAAGGTACACTCTCTCTTACTCATTTTCCCAGAGCTCAGCAAAGCCTGGTGTCCTAGCCTGTGTCCCAGAAGTCTTTTACTTGTACCTGGAGCCATCCAGGCAAAGCTAATTACTTTTGATTGCTAAACTGCATTTGCTTAAGTTTTTCTTTTGGGTGATTGCTACTTGCCCCTGCTTTTATGTGTGCCTTTCACTGTAGTTTTGTTTGCTGGGCGTCAAGTGGTAATACATACAGATTTAGTACAACTCAGTATTGTATAAATATTAAAGTTAGTAAAATTTAATACTTTTTAGCATACTCTGCCCCAGTAAAACTTCCTTATTAGTCTGCACCAATAAAGCACCCTAAATAGCATTCTAACCCCAAAGGGTAAAAGCAGAGAACTGATGATGTGAACCTCAAACACAAAACCTTAAGAAATGTCTGAAGTCTGGATGAATAGGGATGTGATGATGAGCATCTTTTAAGTCTAGTATTACTAGGAAACTTGAAAGAGGATGAAGAGGTAACAGGATGTGAAGTGACACTATTCCTTATTTGGGCACTATCACAAAAAGGGTTAGGAAAAAAAGATCAAGAACTGGTCTCCAAGAGTTTTCGTTCCTTGGCACTAGGAATATCCATGAATAAAATCCCTAACCCACCTCGGAAGGAGGAACTGGTTCTATCACTTTTTGGGGCAGCATATGACAAAGGTCTGATGGAAATGAGAGTTTGACCTGGAAGATGAATAATGACCCCCTGGAAAGGAAGAACTTCCTCTGACTGCCATCTGTAACTTTAAAGAATGATTTTCAGAACCCAATTGTCTGAAACTATCTGTTGTCAAAGAGAAAAGTGGAGATTTAGACTTTCTAGAAGTAAAAAAGAGGCCAGGGTGGGAGATGTTCCCAAGGTCTCTTGAATAGTCATTCATACTTGTTGGGCCGTCCCTGGTTTGGGGAGGTTGAAGACTACTTTTTGGAACCCTCTTGCCATTTCTTCTTAAATGTCTGTTTAAACAGATGAAAGGCTTGAAGAGCCAGCAGAAGAGCTCTCATTTCTTTGATGCTGATGAGGTATTTCAGTTGACGAGGTGGCCAGTCTCCCTGTACATTTGGAGAGTCGAAGGTTGCTCCACATCCCACAGCTGAAGCATTTGTGAACAGCTCCTGAGAGAGAAGAGGTGGTTGAAAAAGAAGCCCTGGACTGAGAGTCAACTGCTGAATCTACCACTGATGTTCTAGCTTGAGACATGGAAAAAGAGGAACTAAGAAATCAAGGGGGTGAGAATGCTGAAGCCAAACTGACTTTAGAAACCACTGAAGTTTTCTCATGTGGAGCTTGTCAAAGGGAAGCATAGAAATGGTGAAGGCCATGAAACCCAGAGCTCTCAGAAATTCCCTAACTGTTATGGAAGCCAGAGGAAGAAGGGACTGAAAGAATAAAATGAGAGTTAGGGGCTTTGGAAAAGGCAGGGATGCCAGCATTGGAACAGTCCAGATCTTACACCCCAAAATGACATGATCCTGTGAAGGAGTCAGAAAGGACTTTTTGAAATTTATAGTGAACCCCAGGCTCTGCAGAAGGGAGATGGCAAATGAAGATTTTACAGCAATATCTCTGGAGAGAATGCCTGAAACAGGAGGTCGTCCATGTAAGGAAAGACTTGGATCTCCCTTAACCTGCAAAAAGCAATCATAGGAGTGAGGCGTTTGTTGAATATGCTTGGGGTAGTAGAAAGTCCAAAAGGCAAAGCAAAGAACTGAAAATGCCAGGAAGCAATAGAGAAACATAAAAACTTCATGAAAAGGAGATGAATATGCTTATGAAGGTAAGCATCATTGAGGGCCAGACACACTAGAAGAGCTTGAGGAAGCAGATGATGAAGCAAGGTCTGAAGGGACAACATTTGAAAAGAAGGGACCTTCAGAAAGGTGTTTAGGTGAAAGAGGTCCCGAACAGACCTCCAAGTGCCCTCTTTCCTGGGAACCAAAAACATTCTGGAGTAGAATCCTGTCCCCCTGGTACTTCCTGAATAGTTCCCTGAGTCAAAAGATCCTGAAGCACTCCTGGAAAGAAGGCCAACTGCTCCCGAGGGGGCTGAAGAATGCCCACAAAATGGGGAAGAGATTTCCAGACCATGAAATACCCCAGGAGTATAATGGACAAAACTCAGGAATCCTGAGTAATCTTTAACCAGACAGAAAGAGAAATATGAAGTGAAAGAGGAATATGGCTGAGAAGAACAGGATAGTCAGACAACACCTGGTTTGTCAGAAAAAGGAGACTTCTGTGTCACAGTAGTCTGGGTACACTTTAGCAGGAGGAGCCTACTTCCCACCCCTTTTCCCCTTGGGAGGAGGGCGAGACTGCATATGAACAAAGGATGGCATATTAGGGTAATTTCTCTGAAATTTAGGCACAGGAAAAACAAAAACATGTTTAAGTTCCTGCAAGACCTTGCCCTTATCCTGGAGAGACTTAAACAAATCAGTAGCAGCTTCACCAAACAAATGTTTGTTGTCTAGAGGAGCACCTATCAACTTAGCCTTAATACCAACAGGCAAAAGTTGAAGCTGAAGCCAAGAATATCCTCTCATCACAGATCCTAAAGCAGCAGCTCTAGAAGAAGTCTCTGCTGCATCATAACTGCACATAATAGAAGTTCCTAGCAGGGCCGGCCTTAGCTGAAACGGCACCCTAGGTGAAGTACTGCTCTGGCGCCCCTTAAGCCCCACCCACACCGAACTCAAGGAACACCCCTATTTGAGCCACGCCAACAGATGGGTCACTAGGCTACTAGCACGGAGGCCCTAAAGCCTAGACAAATATTTCACCCGTGCACACACAAAGTCAGCACTTGTTTTCCCTGTCCAGCAGCAGGGACACAGGTGGGATCCCACGGGCGTATTTTCAGTCTCCCATCCAGTTGTTCAGGTTCCTCTTAAAGAGGGCTAGTGAGGATAAGGAACATGTTTTAGAGGCTATGAACTGTCATTTCAAAAGATTGAGATACCACTGTACTCTCCTCACATGCAGTGTCCTTGCAGTTAGTACTTAGATTTAAAGTACAGAAAAGTCTGTCAACTAAGCCTCCCCTAAAACAAGACCATCAAGAAAGACTTTGCAATTAGAATGATACCTATATTTGTTTGAAGAAAAGAGCAAGACAAACAGGAACCATCACAGAGTTTGTTGAACAGCAAGGTATTGTCATTGCAGGGAGATGGTGTGACTCTGACAATCACCCAACTAAACATAGAAGTGGTAACAAATGTGACTGTAAAAGAACATTGCGAATCACTGTTTTGAACCTTTTACAACAAAACATTTTAATGTAGTATACCCAAGTTTTAAAACATGATAAACAGAATAACTGAAGCCTCTATCCAGAAAATATCCCATGGCATACCCGTCCATAAAGGTGGCAGCTCCATTGAACTGAAAAAACTATAGGCCAATAGCGATCCTTTCCCCTCTGGCTAAAATTATGGAAAAGTGTATCCATAAACTCTTACACTAACTTATTCAAAATAATCTTCTGGCCAACTCCCAGCATGGATTTAGACCACAGCACAGTACCACCTCAGCCATCCTCTCCTTTTCTAAATGTCATAAATTCCAACCGTAACAATCGGTTTCTGTTTCTCAATCTTTCCAAGGCCTTTGACATTGTTAACCACCAGTTACTCTTACTTACCCTAATTCAGTAGGCAAAACCAGGAATTTGCTCCCATCTGACCTTACTGTGACCCCCCCCCTTAATCAGTTAAAAAAAATCTAAACAGTATTTTAAAACTCACTGGTTATGTCCTTGCTCTAACCCTGAGTAAAGCCTCATCCACTTCCATAATCCTGCAATTTTATTTATAGCAACTACCCTCTTACACTAAGGTTTGAAAAGAGAAACTAATATCTTTGCAGATACTCTGCATACAAGCTACAACTATAGGTTTGATAAGAGACCAACATATTTATATACACTTCTGTATATAAACTGTATTCATATGCTTGAAATGTGAGACTAACTTGTGCGTTAATACCATGTTTGTGCATATACTGTAACTTGCTTGTCTTTAAGTTTGGAGCTTTTCTCCCGGGGCCTCTGCTGAAAATGGATATGTATCCAGTCGGACTATCCCAGTCAAATTTAAAATAAAATAAATAAAATCAAAATGAGCAGAATATTTACATTTTGCCACAGCCAAGAACAAGACTGCTAAACCAGGGGTCAATTTGCAGCTACCCATACATTCAGATAATGTTTGAAAAGTGCAAGATCATCCCCTTTCTCTATTTTCTTTGTATAGAACCACACCACTATGATATACTGCTTTTTATACTGTGTTACATCATGTGAAAAATCAGTAACTCCATACACAGGAATCAAAATAATCATAGCATTAGGAAATTTAAAACGTTTCATTATTAAGTCTCACTTCACTTAGTAAGTACCCCAGGTAAGTACCAATTTCGTGTGATACAAGACTGTAGGGCTAAGAAAGTCAAAAACTACTCATACATCCCAATGCACAACAATGATAACTAAAGGAATTAGAAAAAACATGGTAATGCTCTGTCCAAGTAATGTTTACAAATTAAATTACAACAGCAAGAACAATAAGTCAACAGTAGACACCTATATAATGACCATAAGAAACAGATCATGTGTCAGCAGAAAATCACTGGTATCAGCCCATCAGCTTAACACATTGTCTGATACAGTGCATAAAGGGCATCACCTCCAGTGGTTAAACACACTCAGCAAAGCCCTCTGTATACATTCACTATACAAGAAAGCATATGACAAGATTCCTGGTGCACTGAGCTACGTTTTTTTACCTTTACTACATGGATTGTTTTTAAACTTCCTGAAAAAAGAAAACGTTTTGACAGCTGCTTGTTTATCAACATTCTGCATATAATTAGGAAAAACATTAAACAAAGAATGCAGTTCTTAACACTAACATTATGCAGCAGTTCTGATATCAGAATTGTCTTTGGTCTAACATAGCTGTTAATTTCAGACTCCAGTAGGCACATTTAGCTGCACAACCTTTAAAGATACTGCATGCAACGTTTGCAGACCATCAAAGCATTCTAATAAGAGACAGCTTAGTTGATCATCTAGATTGTCTTAGTTTCTGTAGGATATTCAAATACCTGTCACCACTCAGTACAAGTTAGTCAGACTGTGCAGGTGATTTGTAAAAAAAAAATTATGACAGACAATGAAAAACAAACTGCTGCAAATAAACAGGAAAGTTAGTTTACATAAAGTATAGTTTTGTACCTACCATAAATGTAGATGTCCGATAGATATGCAACTGCAGTCCTGACATATGGGTTGTCCTGCCTCAGGCAGCCCTTCGGTCGGCCGGATTCCAAAGTCCGGGTCCGGCGTCGGCTGATGTCGCCTCTTCCCCGACGTCAGAGCGGATGCGGTATAAAAGCATCAGCCGGCCCCATCTTCTTCAGTGTTTCTTGCCCCAGATGCCAGGTGCCCTCCAAGGAAGGCTAAATTTAGAGAATGGATAAAATTCCAGACATGTACAACAGTAATAAACAGATACACCATAAATACTATCCCCAGCTAACATGAAAAGGGGGGGGGGAGTGGACCCAAAAAGATAATTACAGAGGGGTAGGAGGGAGGGAAAACCTGACTGCAGTTGCATATCTATCGGACATCTACATTTATGGTAGGTACAAAACTGTACTATGTCCTTCAAGAATGCAACTGCAGTCCTGACATATGGGTTGAATACCATAGTCAAGCTGGGGGTGGTAGGATCTAAGATAATGATGGTGTAGCTAAAATGCCCTGCAGGACTGCAGAAGCAAAGCCTGCTCGGGATCTGGAATATAAAGGCAGGTTGTAATGCTTGGAAAATGTATGCACGGAGCTCCATGTAGCAGCTTCTGGAATGTCCTTTGTAGCCACCCCTCTTAAAAAGGCTGTGGAGGTGGCTCTGGTGGAGTGTGGCCTGATATTGGCTGGCACACCTTTTCCATGGAAAGAGTAGCAGAATCTGATGCAGTTTCCAATCCATTTTGAAATTGTTTGTTTGGAAATTGCCTTCCCTTGTACTCCAGGAGCGTAAGCTACAAATAGTTGGTCAGACTTTCTGTTGGCCTTTGTTCTATCCAAGTAATAGCGCAATTGTCTGTGTATGTCCAAAGTGTGCAGAAGTTTTTCTCCTTTATTTTGAGAATTGGGAAAGAAAGTAGGCGGGTGAATTGCTTGATTTAGAGAAACCCTGGATATCACTTTTGGCATGAAAGAAGGATTGGTTCTTAAAGAGACTCTGTCCTGATGAAAAATGAGAAATGGAGGTACTGCCATAAGGGCCTGTATCTCTGAGACTCTTCTTGCTGAAGTAATTGCCAACAGGAAAACTGTTTTCCAGGAGATAAATTGCAATTCTGAAGATGCTGCAGGCTTAAAAGGTGGAAGAGTTAATTTTTCCAAGACGAAATTGAGGTCCCATGCAGGCACTGGTGGTCTTCTTGGAGGTTTGATATTCTTTATCCCCCTTAGAAACTGTCTTAGCAAAGGATGTGAAAACACAGGTGGATCACAGTTGTATTTTGCTGAAATTGCTGAAGCGTGTATTTTTATGGAAGAATATGAATGGCCATTGTGAAACATTTCTGCCAAGTATTCTAGAATCTGTGGGATGTTCATTACTGATGCATCCTGACCCTTGTTGGCATTCCAGATGTTGAACCTCTTCCATTTGGCTAAATAAGTTTTTCTGGTGGAAGGCCTGCGTGCTTCCAGTAGGATCTCTTGAACTTTTTTGGAGAGAGAAATATGGGTAGAAGTCATGTAACCCTCCAAGCTGTCAGATGCAATGTTTGCAGGTTTGGATGAACAGTCCTGTAATTGTGCTGAGTTATAAGCAGAGGCCATAGAGGCAGGGGCCACGGTTTGGTGCGAGTTATGCTCCTTCGTAATTGGTACCAGTGCTGTCTTGGCCAGTCTGGAGCTATCAAAATGCCTTTCGGTTGTTCTGCTTTGATCTTCAGTAATACCTTGGTCATTAATGGTAGAGGCGGGAATGCATAGATTGTTAGAGAATTCCAGCTGAAGGAGAGAGCATCTATTCTCCAGGCTTGAGGATGGTGAGTCCTTCAGCAGAACTTTTTCAGATGATGATTGTGGTGTGAGGCAAAGAGGTCTATGTCCGGCCTTCCCCATGCATGAGTTATTTGTGAAAAAATGTCTGGATGCAACATCCATTCGTGGGGGTCCATAATGTTTCTGCTTAGACTGTCCGCCAGAATATTGTCCTTGCCTGGAACAAACTGGGATTGCAACTGTATGTTCAGTTTCAGGGACTTTTCCCAAAGAGTCATTGTTAGTCTGCAAAGAGGGTAAGAATGGGTGCCTCCCTGCTTGTTTATGTACCACATAACAGTGGTGTTGTCTGTCTTTATTAGCAGATGACCTTGTTGAAGAAATTTTCCGAAGGCCTCGATTGCATGAATCACTGCCAGCATCTCTTTTTGATTGATGTGCAGATGCAATTCCCGGGGAGCCCATTGCCCTTGAATGCATCTGCCTTCCATGTGCGCCCCCCCCATCCATGATCTGAGGCGTCTGTTGTAATGGTTTGGCTTGCTTGAGGTTTGTTGAAAGGCATGCCTTTGTTTAGCTGGCTTGCTTGTGCCCACCACAAAAATTCCTTTTGTAGACATGGAATGAGTGGAATAATTGCTTCTAAGTTGTGGCTGTGCTGAGACCATAGGCTTTTTAGGTACCACTGTAGTTTTCTCATGTGTAGTCTTGCCAGTGGAATCAGGAGAATGCAAGATGCCATGAAACCCAGGGCCTGCAGGATTTTCCTTGCAGTCATCTGGGTGTGCTTTGCTAGGCTTTTGAAGTAATCTGGTAATTGCTCTTGTTTTTCTTCTGTGAGGAAAGCCATTTGTGAATTTGTGTCCAGTTTGGTTCCTAGAAAAATTATTTGTTGGGATGGCAGTAGTCTTGATTTTTGAATGTTGACTGTGTATCCCAAAGCCTGTAGTAAGTGAATGACATAGTCCAAGTTTCTTATCAAGGCTTGCTGGCTGTCCGCTTGTATAAGGCAGTCGTGCAGATAAGGGTATATTTGTATCCCCTGAAGTCTGCAATGTTGAATTACTGATGCCAGGCATTTCGTGAATACTCTGGGCGCAGTAGATAAGCCAAAAGGCAATGCTGAGAATTGATAATGCTCTGACCCTGCAAGAAATCTGAGGTATCTTCTGCAGCTGTGTCTGATTGGGACATGCAGGTATGCCTCCTTGAGGTCCAGAGTAACCAGCCAAGACCCCTTGCCCAGCATGGGAAGAAGTTGCTGTAACGTCAGCATTTTGAATTTTGGCACAATGAGAAAAGTGTTTAGAGCGGACAAGTCCAGTATAGGTCTCCATTGCTTTTCTTTTCTTGGAACAAGGAACAGTCTTGAGTAGAATCCCTGGCCTTGTTCATGAGGAGGAACCTTTTCTATTGCTTTGATTTGTAGCAGCTTTGAAACTTGTATGAGTGCCTCTGCCCTTTGATTGTGTGGCAGGTTTGGCATGCCTTGTCTTGTTGGTAAGGTATGGAAGTGGAACCTGTAACCTTTGTCTATTATGTCCAAAATCCATCCGTCCTTTGCAAAAATGTGCCAATTTTTTGAAAATAAGGATAACTTTCCGCCTAAAGGAGCTTCTCTTTGAGCCTTGGTCGGCGGTGTCAAAGGCAAGTCATTGTGATTGTCCCTGTGGAGCAGTGGGAGTCCCTGCGGCACTTCTCTGATTAGTTGGTTGCCATTGGCGGCCTCTGTAGGAGCCTCGGTATTGCCCTCTACCTCGAGCACGCCTGCTTTTTCCCTTTGAAACTTGTCAGTGTCTGGAAAGGACCAATTCTTTGAAGGCCAATTCCTGCTGAACCTTGGTGGCTGAACCTGGAGGAAATCTTTGACTGTTTGTACTGATTTAGCCTTTTCCTCAATTGATTTCAACACACCCTGTGCATTAGCACCAAATAGCTTGTCTTTTTCCAGAGGTGCATCTAGAAGCTTTACTTTAACATGATCTGGCAATGACTGTTCTTTCAACCAAGCATGTCTATGTATAACGGCCCCTGTCATAGCTGCCCTACATGAAGCTTCCAATGCATCATAACCACACTGAAGAAAATGATTGCTAACCTGCTGAGTATTATGAACCAAATCCTGCAAAGCCTTTCTATCTAAAGGCTCAGGAGAGGCTAACTTTTTCTGCAATTCATCCATCAGAAAATCCTGATACTGAAACATATGAAAAAGACAGTTCAGAGCCCTCATGGCAAGGGTGGTAGAGGTATAAACTTTCTTACCTCACCTCTTCAGGGACCTAGCTTCCCTGTCTGTGGGCAAAGGATTCTTGGTCGTGGAAGTGGCCACTCCTTTGGGCCCCTGAGAAATAGTTTCTAGATCAACAGAGTGGGCCTTAAAGAGATGCTTATGAGTTTCAGGAACCCTGTAATATCTGTCTGGCTTGACAGGAGCAGGAGGGAGAGAATCAGGAGAATTACTGGAGTCTGAGTACACATCATCCAGTACATCTAACACTGGGGGAATAGCTAAAGGCCTGTGCTGGGGTAACTTAAGGAAGGTTCGAAGCCTTTTCCTGAAGTCCGAGAAATCCTGGCCCTGCCACTGAAAATGCTCTCTCATGGAGTGTAGAACTTCCCCGAAAGAAATATCCTCAGGAGGAGAGGCAGAGGGAATGGATTCATCTGCATCAGAATCCTCGTAGGCCGGGAAGGGTTCTTCCTGGGAATCTGAAAGGCCTGACTCACCAGAGGCTTCATCTGAAGAAAGGGTATCTGCCTGACGTCGGGGAAGAGGCGACATCAGCCGATGCCGGACCCGGACTTTGGAATCCGGCCGACCGAAGGGCTGCCTGAGGCAGGACAACCCATATGGCAGGACTGCAGTTGCATTCTTGAAGGACATCTAAACACTACGCTAAGGTAACCCAGCCGACCCAGAGCAGGAACACAGCATTTCTCATTCACTTGACAAATGGTTCCCACTTCTCTCACTCAGTTCTATTTCTTTTATGACTTAATTTATGGAAGTCTGTCCTTACATTCACTTTTTCATGCACACTGCTTTCACAATTTCTTTGAGCTAAGTAGCTTGCCTTTATGACAAACTACTCTCCCTTCTTAAGGAGACACCTTGTTCCTGCATTTTATAATACCACCACACATTCACAAAAACACATTGGAACTCTTATCTGCAATGTTTATCATTCTCTTTTACTCATCTAAATAATTCTGCACTGAACATCAGCTGTTCTACATTGCATTAGTCTTACATTTTATACACCATCACCTTCTTTCAGCTTTTTCCCGGTTAAGGGTCGCCACAGCGGGTCACCTGTCCACTCGTGATTGGCAGTGGAGTTTTACAGTGTCGAGTTGCCAGTCCGGCGCCCAACCTTCCACAGAAGGCACACACGCACACACACACACACCTAGGGCCAATTTAGGGTGTCCAATCCACCTACAGCATGTCTTTGGGAAGTGGGAGGAAACCGGAGCACCCGGAGGAAACCCACATGACCACAGGGAGGACATGCAGACTCCACACAGAAGGCACCCCAGCCAAGGATCGAACCAGAGAAACTCTTGCACACCATCACCAAGAGAGAAAAAAAAAGGGAAAAGAATTAAATGATCAGGAGGTCAACTGTCTCCAAACCATTCTCCTCACTGTACATCAGAGTCTCTCTAAACATGATCCACATGCAGAAACACATCCCAAACAATTCACATATCAGCAAAAGGAGACTCAGTGTTCATGCAGCACACATGGAACCCCACCACATATCACTTCCCCACCCCATAAAAACAAAAACAAAAAACAAAGCAGCTTTATGAAATTTCACAACATAAACCCCTCCATGGACTCCCAACAAAGGACAATGCATTCAAGACAGATCATCACAGCAGCTCCAAGTAGAACCACACAACTGATGAGGTTTTAAAAACCAAGAAACTGGTGCTAACAGCCACAAAACTGAATTCTTGTCTTCCCCTCACCTTCCTTGAACACCATGATGAAGTTTGCACTGAGCAAGCAAACATTACTCAACAAAACATGTAATAATAAAAAAAAGTTAAATATGCAAATATCTACTGATATTTAACAAAATGTTATATGAGGTTAAGGTACATTTAGAATTTTAATCAGACAGTTGTCCTTGCAGGTTTAGGAATTTAGAAATCATGCATAAACAAAGAAGACTATCCTACCCCACCCCCGGTAATCCAGAAAAAAAAACACACCTCTTATGTTCATGTGTGTGTGTGCTAGTTGCTAAAGCAATGTTTTACAGTCAGATGGTTAAAAAAGTGATAATGTTTTAGCTACCATGCAGACCTAGCAAGCATGGAGTACTGGGCCTTAGCATTCCGAACCTTCCCAATCCCAACACACTGAAAGAATGTGCATGCTGTCTTTACTGGTTTCTCTGCTGTCTTCTGTTCATAATTATTAAATTAATCCATTAGAAATCCGAAGCTATTGGTTAACATTTTCCTGCCGGCACCTTTATTGGCTGTTGCATGTGCCTAAACAAATGCTAAATGGTGAATGAATGCCTTTAAGAGCAGCTTTCATTTACTACAGGACAAGCAGCCAAACATAGTCAATGTACTTTTAAACATCAGATTACAAGAGTATTTCAATAACCCACATTTCAGACTCAAAAGTTTCTACTCTCATCTGTGCTACATTCCCTTACGTTCACTCCCCGGTTATTCAAACTTTGCCTAAAACAGGACATTTACAGTTTTCATGTTAGACTGTTCATTCGCGTTATCCCTACATTATTTCATCGATTACCATTTATATGCAGCATCAGACGACTGCATCTTACACAGCATGGAAATATGCTAGAAAACTGAAGGGCTTATAAAATTACTAAAATGCTTTACCGATATATTTTTAAACTGGCTATGAGGCTATCAGTGCAGTTTCCATACTTTGATTTTTATTCAATTGCTGAAGCCTGTATGCTGTACTAACAAAATATTTGGCTGCCTGAAATTTGAAGTGAAATGAATGAATGATGAATCGACTTACCTCTTCAAAAGCCAAGCTGGGAAGCAAAAAAAGGGACAGGAGGAGACATGCAGGCAGCAGGAAAAAAAATCTTACTTGTAGCCCGGGTGTTGTACAGAGAGCCAGTCCGCTGATGATCCAAGCCGTCCAGACAGTCCACAGATCAGGAACAGGAAGTAATGATAGCCAATAGATACGCCCACCTCTATCTCGTCAATGAAGAAAGGAATAAGAGGTGTGCGGGAGCTGCATTATATACTCGGGTTGGAGCAGTAGCCATGGACGTCAGTGGTACGAAAGCATCACTGATTGGATGCTTTAAATAATGCCGAACAAGAGCAGCCACTGAAACTCGTCACGGGGAGGGAGGAGGGGTGCCGCCATTCCGTTCTATGTGCTGTGACTGTGAGTGCATTACAAAAGTGGGGGAGGGTGCAAGGCTACAATGGGGCCGGGCGCAATGCTGACAAGTGAAGACATTGGGGCCGGGCACAATGCTGACAATTGATACAAGTGAAAAGTGAAAATGCGCCCTTTCTCATGCCGGCCTTTACAGCGCCCTAGGCGGTCGTCTAGTTCGCCTATGCCTAAGGCCAGCCCTGGTTCCTAGCAAGGAAAGAGCATAAGTCTTCCTTTCAGAGTCAGGGAGATCAGATATTACCTGGCAAGCTTGAGAAAGAAAAGCCAAAATATACCTGGACATATGGGTCTGATAACTGACAGCCGTAAAAGCCAAGGTAGCAGAAGTATAAACCTTCTTACCTAGCCTTTCCATAGTTCTGTTGTCTTTATCAGAAAGAAGTAACAGTAGAAGTCAGTAACTGAGATGGCATGTCAGATGCCATAGACACCACAAGGGGGTCAGAAGAAGGACACTTATAGAGAAATTTGCAGTCCTCAAGCAACCTATAAAACCTATCAGGTTTATTGAGGGCAGGAGGCTGGGAATCTGGGGCCTTAGAAATAGTAGAAAAGGCATCCACAACAATACAGCCAAAGCAGGAAAAAAAGCAAAAGGTCTAAGAAAGTCCATTTGCAAAAGCTCATAATACCTCTTCTGAATCTCATAAACCTGGGCACAATCCCATTTAAAGAACTCCATCATTCTAGAGATTGTGTCCCCAAAAGAAATCTCCTCAAAGGGAGTGTCAGGACTTGAGGACTCTTCTTCCTCAGACCCATACTCCAAAGGAGAAATGATCTGAGATGAATAAGCAAGGGATTCTTCATTTGAATCCACCTCCTCTTCATAGGAATCCTGCTCCCTGGGCCTTTTAAGTGGAGTAGCAGACCAAGAGAGAGCAGGAACAGAAACTCCATGAGGAGGTTTCAAAGCCCTAATGACATTAACAACCCCTGAGTGTAATTCTGCCATTCACTCTGAGGATTCTTAGGAGCTGGAAAAAGATGCTTTGTTAGTTTGTTTCATTTCAAAGGGATGTCCGCCTTGTAAAATTTAGAAGGCTCAGACCCCAGATGGTATTCAGTAAATTTTAGTCGGAACTTCCTCTGTAACCAGAATCTGAGGAACACCCCTAGATCCTTCAGAAATAATCAGCCACGGTTCCTCTGAACATCTAAATTGGAAGTCTGCAACACCTCCAGAGACATGCAAGGGATTGAATCTATGCCAGCCTCCAAAATGGCCATGGTAGAGGAATCCAATAGCACAGTCAAGCAATCCTCCAGGCTTTCACTAGCCTAGGGTGAGATGTCTGGCAGAGGTGGCACAGCAGAAGAATTAGACCTAGAATTCTTGGCTTTTTTCTTCATGGACAGCTGACCCTCAGAGAGGGAAGTTCTACCTATAATGTCTTTTGCTAAAACTTAAGATGTTGGTTCTCCAAGTACAAGGCCATAGAGGAAAGCCGACTACAGGGAGCCTTTGGAATGAAAGCCTGACAAGCAGAACTGCCGTTTTCCACCCTAAGCAAACTGAGATATAGAGCATTACAGCAATACAGCGAATCATAGCTTGAAGGTAGTCCTGTGAAATCAAGTCAGGTATCAATTATTTATTTAGTTACTAACTGGAATAGGCTGACAGGATGAGTTGCCCCAATTCAGCAGAGGCCTGGGAAGATGAATGCCATATGTGCATACATACACTAAAACTGAAAAGAAATCTGAAATCAGGTGTTAAAATGTGTAAGTGCATATGTGTCAAAACAGATTTAATAATAATGATGATGATTTCTTCCAGACAGTAAAAGGAATATTTCAGTACTACCATCAAGTAATCCATAAGATGAACCATCTCATCAAACATCAAAAGGTAGTGCCACACTAAAGATCACAGTATATTATGCAACTGAGACCAAGGGCTTAAATCTACAGTCCCAAGACAAATCATGGGGATCATACAGGAAGTCAAGAAATTCCTTATAATTGACTGTACAGCAAGCAAGCATGCATTTCTACTGTACCCAAGTTCATCCAAAGCCAGTTTGCTTTAGACTGCTCACAGATTTCCAAAAACAGTTATCAGCATTGATACTGCACTGATAATTAAATGGCACTGCTAGATATGACATGCACAACAGTGGTAATCCATAGCACCTGTCTTAAAAATTACCTCCCAACCCCCAACGTACTTATACTGTGAAATCTAAAAAATAAACTAAAACCATGCCTCTCAACCTGGAAACATCAAAAATTGGACAAAGGCCCTTGAAAAATAGGTACAAATCTGCATGGTGATTAACATAAAATTTGCATACATAATTATGTAACCCTGCCCACTCCAGTGGAATCGTGAGATGACATCTTTCAAACGCAAACTGAAGAACAAACAAAATATGGTCTGAAACCCTGTAGCAAATGGTAACCATTTTTTTTTAAATGTGTAGCAATGATGTTCACTGGGAAGGGAGAAGATGATGAACCATAGAATTCTGTTTTTGGTGACTTGCATATGTCGATTTTGTGGTAAAAGTAGGGCATTTAATGGTACGCAATATTCTAATCTTAGCAAAAATATTATACTTTGGTAGGACCTCCAAAGTCATTCTCCATGGCTTACTGATCAGTGGAGTAGCACAGGAGCTTGTGCCACCCGGGGCTGTCTCTGAGTTTGCCGCCCTTCCCTCCTCACAAAATCATGGTTGAATGGGGCCCACCCCCTGCAGCCACTCCAGTGACCCATTACTTGGCTATTTCGTCCCATTTACCATAAACACTGTAATGTGCATACTGCTTTACTTCTACAATGATTATCAGGATTTCATTTAAAACTTTTATTTTACATTTTATAGCACAAACACTAACAGACATTTGCTAAACAAAGCAATATATTCTTTCTCACAATGAAAATAGACTTAGCATTAAAACTTCTCTGCCCTTGAAGCTCACATTCACTGAAACAGCATTGAAACCCAGATTCAAAGAAAATGCATCTGGTCAGTGGCGGATAATGATTACCTTTGGGCTGTTTTCAAATCATAGGCCTCTTGCACACAAAACATACATATGTTCTTTGATACACCTTCTTGATTGTATTAAATTATATTCCTTGAATAACACAGCACACTTGTTAGAGTGTGTTTTAAATGTACTGTTTTGAAAATTTTTCCAGTAAGCAATGAAACAAAATGCATGAACCAATAATGACAAAACTGCTCAATTCAGAACATTTCCATCATAAAAGTCTACTCAAACTTCTACAATCCACCAATATCAGTAAATATGCGCAATCTCTGCAGAAGTAAAAATCATCTAAATAATTCCACATTGCAGAGATCGGTAACTAATGAAGAGGTTGCTGCTAGCAAACAACTTTATATTTCACTGTTTCATCTACAAATAAAGTGCCTGTTGACCTTGAGGAATAAATTGCCTATGTTACATTAAAAAAAAAATGATAAGCTAGTAATATTGCAATAGGGAATGGATGGCAAACTGATAACAGGTTCATAGTTACTGGGTATTTCCGCCAAAGAAGACATTCTCAGGACTGCAGCATCCACCCCCTTTAAAAGTTCAGTACAGTATCAGCAATCCATCTACATAGTAGAACCCACAACCTTCTGCATCAAAAGCAAGTATTCTACCTCTTGTGCTACTAAAACAGACTTGGCATAAGTAGCACTAAGCTTCTCTCCCTCTGAAAAACTATGCAGCACAAGACATCTGGAAAAAGCCAAAATTTATTGGGGGGGGGGTGGGAGACAAAGGCCCAAAACCAGGGACACATTTTAAACACTGCTTGTATAATCTTAGAAAAGTTGCTAGAATAAACTATTTTGTGTTCCCATGCGTTTCTAGATAGGAAGACTGAAAATTAGATTGCTATCATTATTTAGTTCTCACAGATTTGCCAGAAAACCACAAATTTTAAGAGGAACAGACCAAAAGTATGAGTCTAACATGACAGTGGTGGTATAGGTAGACAATTTAGGCTCTCATTCCTTGTGCCCAAAGTACAGATTTGAGTCTGGGTAACCCTTACCACCAGTTATACCTAACTGAGGCATTTTACACACACACACACACACACACACACACACACACACACACACACACACACACACACACACACACGCCAGTGGCCCAGCAAAATATATCACACACAAGCGAGCTAGAGGAGGAATGTGAATGGACTTTTACACAGTTCTTCTTTTCTTACCTCCTGGAGGCTGACTGTGCGCATTCCCCTTCAAAACAGTTCAAACTAAATTTCTGACCAAGAATGGGCCATAGCTGGTGTCATCACACACGCCCTGTAGGCTGGTGATGCTTGGTGACGTCAGCCATAAATTTAAAGTTATAAATACAAAAAAAAATCGGGAATTAAATGGGCCACTCGGGAATTCACGGCATCCCATTATTTTGCCCTCAAAACCAGTGAATACCAAGGAATTCAGTACGGTTGACAGGTATGACTAAAACTGAGTCTTAAGGCAACTACAGTATAGGCAGCAATAAGCAGAGAAATTAATGTGAGTAAGATCTGCACAGACACACAATGTAAGCCAATGAAAAACTTTATCAGCTAGCCAACTGCAATGTTGGAAACAGCCAAATAAAACATCACAGTCTACAGCATCAGTTGCACTTGAATGCATTAGCACAGAAGTATAACAATGTGTTAAATCTGGTTCCTACATCAGCACTGGGATAAGTATACATAGTGTAGTTGTGTATTAAACTGGTTTTAATGTCACGTGAACAGCCAACCTAGCTCAAGGAGAAGAAAAGGGAAATATATGAACATCTATCACAGGCGATCAGCCTGAAAAGTTAAATATGGAACCTAAGACGGATAGAAAAGGACTGGGGATATAGAAGAGCATGCAATGCTACTAGAGTGGATTGGTGAAAGGAATATACAGAAGAAAGGGTAGAGGATCTGAGGTCAATTTAATTAAAGTAGGTATGGAAGTAGGGAAGTGGGCAATAAAATTCTGCAAAGCTTTCGGGCAGCCAGGTGTGCCAGTTTTGATTTACATAAATGAAATAATGAGCCAAGGTAGGCTTTAGTCAGGGACTGCAGAGAGAGTTGAAAGTCAGAAATTTATGCAATGCAAGACCCCCCCTGCCCACCTTACTAATACCTGTTAACAATAACCCCGCACCGTACCTTAGAAAAACCCTTTCCGTAACTTTATCGCTATTCAGGCAATATTCGGTCTGACTGTCAAGGTGATATTTTTCTTGTAAAATCACAAATGGAACGTTTTTTCCTTTTGCAGTTTTGTTTGTATATGGATAGGTTTGATTTTCAACAGTGCTTTTAGATACGAAAGCATTGGTCAGCAGTCTGTAAATGTTTATGCATATCGATCAGTTACCATAAAGCAATAATAGTAACATATAAATACACAGGTGTTTTCATCTGTCTGAGTCTGCATATGTAGGTATCTTTTCACTACTGGCTAGCTACCACGTACTCCTCTGAAAAATCAGCAGTCCTATCACCAAATTCATACCTTCATCATCTAACTTTGTAATACACGGAAAACTACAAAAAAATGGAACATAAAAAGTCTACAATCTCTTTGTTACAGTTGCAGAAGTAATCTTTTGCATTAAAATATTGGCAGAATGCAACCTGAAATACCAACATAAGTTATAACACACCTAAGTCACAAAAAACAAAAGCAATTAATAGGTGTGCAACTGACTATACAATTAGTGTTTTAAATACACAGTCTATCAATACTAGATTTATAGTGCTCTTTCAGTTTGGTAGCAACATAAACAGTCAACACTGAACACTGTTTGCCAACATTATTCCTGAAGCTGAATTTTTTGGGGGAGGGTGGAATTTTGTCTCCTTCAGCTGACCATCAGGGAACCTTGGTGCCTCTCCTCAGTCTCCATATTTACCTAACCCTCCTGGCCTCCCCTGGACTTGCTCTAATAAGGGTCAGGGGTAGGTGAAGAATTTAAGGTGTCACAGGTCCCCATAAGACTGCTGCCAAGAAGTGTTTTCCTGCATTTTCTTTACTGTAACTCATACCCAGTAATACCTTGTGGATGGGGCATGCAGTGGGTAGTATGTGCAAAACTGTTCCTCACTTCCACAAGGAGTTGATGCCGGCAAGCCACTCAGGCCACCCTCAGGAAATACTTTGTAATTGTTTCTCCCCCCAGCCTGCATCACGGAAATCTAGCCAGCTTGTGCTCCCTGTGCAAACCCCACCGAGGACAGGTATGCCCATACTCCTCTGCCAGCACCTCAGACAGCCATACAACTAATCAAACCCAGCCTGTGAGCGTTGTAGTCAGGGTGGCACTGGCAATCCTGAACGCAGTCAGAACTGTTAATATTTCCGATCCATGTTAGGCTTACAGCCATTTGCACAGATCACCTGTGCTCAGGCATTTTTATGCTCTCTTTACAACAAACTGGCATTGTAATACTCACTCAATAGTTTATTGCGAGTTAGGTATATACACATCAGAGGTGCACAGACCCCAGAAAAGGAATAAAAAAGTAATGGGGTTGAAAGGGGTTCAGTGGGCTTATTGCCTTCAAGAAAACTTTTTATCTGTGTCACACTATTTTGTGAAAATGAGTCAGAGTACAGACATTAAAAGAATGTGTGTACTCCAATTGTTGTTTACAGGTTATTGTGGGCAAGCTTGTGTGATGCGAGCTTTGCTGAGTTGAGGAAATATAATAGACACCCTATCTTATTACAAAACATCTCTTATTATATACAGAATTAAAAACTGTGAACAAATACAATTAAACAAATGTTTAACATTCCCCTCTACAATGTAACTTCTATAATCTTGACAGGATGCCGGAATAGGCTCTGGCTCCCTAGTGACCAAAAACTGGATTAAATGGATAGTCAGGGAATTAATGAGAAAATAAATGAGTTCTGACCTTAACTGTATGCATGGTCTTGTTCACATACAAATGAACCAGGCACACAAAATGTTATATAAACAACAGTCAATGTATTATCGTTAATATGACACTTGAACTAAAATCTCTATCCAAATACTAAATGTAAAAAAGTAGCAGCTTGACTGCTGAAAAAGCACAACACAAGACAGAAGCTCTCATCATATGTTCTGTTCAATAAGTCAAATCTGTGTCCTGTACAAACAAAAGTTACAAGTTTCCCCTATATGAAATTTGGGCTCTGCCCAGGAAGCAGTTCTCCCCTTACTAAACTAGATAAACGGGACTTGTGGGCCCTAAATGACAACTGGATTCTTAGAATCAGCACCAATAAAGAATGATTCTTCACTTGATAGTGAGTCATTTACCCTTAACAAAGGACATGACACAACCCAGACTGTGTTAGTTAGCATGTGTTCCTGTCTCCTGCCAGCACACAAAGTACAAATGAAGAATAGGAGTCAGGAATCCACATTTAATTAAGCGCTTTCGTCTCGTAGTAGAAACTTCATCAGAATACACGATACTCAAACCCCACCTGTTATAAATCCCGATAAATGATGACATCATTTCCTTTCATTTAATATTAAAGCAGTATTCCTACATTAAAACCTTATTCTTACTAATTAATATGCTGCATATGTTAATCTTTTTGTACATGATGAAACCTCTCTTTTTGCTCAGGAACCAAAGCCTATTTTTTAACATCACACATCTACATAAATACAATAATTTACTACCATAATGTACAATATGCAAGCGTACAAATATAATGGTATATTATAAAATAATAAAATTAGAATACAGATAAGGATTAAATACAGGATGTAAAAATAGAGTATAAGGGTTTCAGAAAGAGCAATATTTACATAAAATATTGTGCTTTTAACCTTAAAATTGAACTAAAAGAGATGGAACTATTTAATCCGGGGGGCTCTGAAGCATTGGTTCTCAGTTGCCATCTCAATTCTTTTTGTTCTAAAAAAATCATTAAGTGGGCCCCCTCTCTCACCCACAGCAGCCTGGTCTATAACTGTAAAATTTAATTTATGTCCCTCATGTGAAGCAATATGGATGGCTAAAACATTTTTCTTGTCCTTTTTACTAATGTCATAGTTGTGCTGATATATTCGTGTCCTTAAGGTACTGATGGTTTTCCCTATATAGAAACAGGGACATGAGGCACATAATGCTAAATATACCACAGCTTTGCTGCTGCATGTATATTTCTTGTTCAAATAAATCTTACCATAATAGGTTCATAGGTTCATACTAGGCTATCTGCCCTAGGGCATTTATAAGCCTAGCCAGAGTGTGTTTGGCTTTCGCCACCCATTTTAAATTAATTTTGCTATGCCCTTTTTCGAGGTTAGTATACTGTGCCTCTGTCTAACAGTGACACGGAAGTGATACCCGGGGTAAACCTACGATCTCCCATCCACTCATCAAGATTCCTCTTGAAGAGAGTCAATGAGGGACTCTGCCTAACCTGGATTGGGATTTTATTCCTGAGTGAAGGGAGCCTCTGGGTTATGAATCTGTCCCGCCAGCATGTCCTATTTATTTCAGTGCTGAGGTTCAAGTCTCTCGAGCGCGTAGCTTGATGGGATTTGGATTTTCTGAGGTGCAGCATGTCCATTAATTCCGGGTTTGACATGGCTTTATACGTCAGGTACAGATCGCCTCTGAGCAGGCAGTATGCCACTGAGTAGAGCTGGAGTTTCTTTAACCGGGCAGCATATGGCATCTGTTTGAGCCCTATGATCCTCTTGGTGAGGTACTTTTGGGGTCTTTCCAGTTGCTGCAGGTGTCTGGTAAGGTACATCCCAAAAGGGGCATTGTACTCAATTATGGGCCTGATGAGGGATGAGTAAAGAGGCACGATGACCTCTCCTGATCTAGATGTGAATCCCTTCATGATTAGGTGGGCTATATAAAATGTTTTTCTAACCACTTTGGCCACGTGGTTCTCAAATGAGAGATTGCTATCAAATTGGGTCCCCAGGTCCCTAATTACTTCTTCTGTACTTAATGGATTACCACCTATGTGGTAATTTGTGGGCACTTTGTTTTGCCAAAGGGGATGACTATACACTTTTTGGCGTTTAGCTTGAGGCCATGGCTCTGGCACCAGTTGTCTGTTTCTATGAGGCCCTTTTGGAGGATGCTTGTGTCGGCTGGAGAGTCGATTATGGCGCCCAGTTTGCAGTCATCTGCGAACTTAGTCAGCCACAGTCCTTCCGTGTTGGCCTGTACCTCCGAGAAATATATACCGAACAAGAGAGGTCCCAGGACTGAGCCTTGGGGATGCCACTTGTAACTGGTTTGGAGTCTGACATGGCTCCAGCAATTCTAACCATGTGGGTTCTGTCCTTGAGCCAGTTTGCAACCCATCTAGTGACACAAGGGTTTATATTTAAGCTGGTGAGCTTATCTATAATGCCCGAGTGGGGTATTGTATCGAAGGCTTTTGCGAGGTCCAGGTAGGCTGTGTGGACCACCTTCCCCTCGTCAATGGCCTTGGTGACTGTTTCAAAGAAATCAACCAGGTTTAAGAGGCAGGATCTGCCCTTAACAAAGCCGAACTGGGTAGGATCCAGTGTCTGTAGGTCCCCAATATCTTTATTTATGAGGTCCATGATGATCCTTTCCATAGCTTTGCAGACCAAGCTAGTCAGGCTTATGGGGCGATAGTTTCCAGGATCCGTTGAGGCACCACCTTTGTGGAGAGGGACCACTGTTGCTGTACACCACTCTTTGGGTACATATCCTGTAGTAAGGCTGAGATTGAACAGTAGTTTTATGTTTGGGTTTAGCTCTTCTTGGAGTTCATGTAGGACGCAGCCCGGGACACCATCTGGTCCCATTGATGCTACCTCTTTCCCAACTTTAATGTCCCTACATTGTAAACAGAATCCACATTTCACCATACCATCACCCATACTATTCATATTTCTATTCCTTTCAAGGATGTTCTTCAGGCACTGTTCTCTCTTGTAAATTATTCTAGGTGCTGGACCCACTAATTCTAGTTGTTCCCTATTGACCCTGAAAATACTCCAGTTATGGGTTAAAATCCTTTTTATATCAAAATAGTGATTATTAAATTAAAAAATGGCAAGTTTCTCACTGTTATAACTCTCCTGTTGTCTATTGCTTGCCTCTGTCACCTGTGTTTTTCCTAATAAAGGGAAAAACAAACCTTGTTCCCTTTTCCTAATAACTTCCGTAAAAATATTTTCTATGAACCATAATGGATAGTCTCTTTTGACCAACATATTTTTTAAAAACTTCTAACTGCCACATAAATTCCCCTTCTTCAGATACCATCCTTGCTATGCACACCCCCTGTCCCTTCACCAAGGATTTTTTCTGATGGGTGGGGTGGCAACTTTTAAAATGCAGGAGGGTATTGGAGTATGTCGGCTTCCTATAGATAGTAGACATAAATTCCCTTTTATTCTTATTTTTTTCTATGCTGATATCTAGGTAATTGACACCTTCCTTAGTTATATTGCTAGTGAATTCAAGAAAGTTAGTACTTGTGTTTATGAACTCTAAGAATTCTAGTAATTCTTGTTCACCTTTTTTCCAAAAAACAATAATATCATCTAAAAAGCGGCCATAGAATGTCCAGCCATCAATGAATGAGCTTTTAAACACTATTTCTTTTTCCCAGAAAGCCAACACTACATTTGCAAAAATGGGGGCACATGCTGCCCCCATAGCCACTCCTCTGGTTTGCCTAAACAATTGTTCTTCAAATGTGATGATGTTTGTTTCTAAAACTAATTCCATGAGTGCCCTTATGGTTAAAATACGTTCATGTCTTAAGTCAATACATTGGCATAAGAAAGCATAGAACCACTCTATACCGATATCATGTGGAATTGTCAAAAACAAGTCTTTTATATCTATTGTGACAAATATTAAATCATCACTATATTTATCCATGGTAATTTTCCTTAGACAATCCCAGGAGTCTTTTAATATCCAGGAACAATCCTTAAGTACGTTCTTCAATTGACTATCTACGAATCGGGCTATAGGATATGTCTTAGAGGCTCTTGCATCTACTATTGGCCCTCAAAGGTGGGTCCCGAAGATTTTTATGTATCTTTGGGACCCCGAAAATGATGGGAATCTTTGGATGCTTAATTTGCATAAACATATATTCTTCCTCTGTGATGTCCTTATTTAGTACCATCTCCTCTATTGCAACATCTACTTTTCTACATGCAATATTCTTTTCATTAATACTGATTTCATCATATGTGTCTGTGTATAATATATTTAGCAACTTGTCCACATATGTATTCTGATTCATTATCACTAAACCTCCACCTTTATCTGGTTTAGCTACCCTAACTTCAGTGTTGTTACAAAAGTTGTTCAGAATTTCCATTTCTTCCCTGGTCATATTATTTTCACTGTATGTTTTCTTTTTGTTCCTTATTACCTCCTTGATATCATTCTCACACATTTTTTCATATAATTGTACGCTAGGGTTCAGGGGAGGATTAAAGACGCTAGGCTTCCTACATATATTCACATTTATTTGTGCCTGCTTAGTGCCCTCAAAATAAAAATCAAAATGTATTTTTCTTGTAAACTGTTTTAAGTCTATTAAGGCTTTGTCGATGGCTGCATCTTTATTTGGCACAAAGGACAAGCCTTTTTCAAATAGATCTGCCGCCCTTCCATCAATATCCAGGCTGCTGTAGTTATAAATTTTAAAATCCCCTAATTTATTTGTAACAATGCTAACTGAATATGTGTTTTTCATTAAAATCTCCTGTATGAGCCCTTCCCCCTCCCTTTGCCCCAGTTGTTCCAATTGTTTTTGTAAGGTTGGTGATAATTGTTGTTGCAATAGCCATGTTCTTTTTCTTTCCTCTGATTCTTCAGCCGCTCGGACCTCCTCAGAGGAGGATACTCTAAAGAGTCAAGGTTATACTCATTGTCATTGCCAACATCCTGGGTATTACTTATTTTCCTTTGTATATCCTGATTATCTTCCCTCAGGTATCCCATTATGTCCTGGGGGGGGGGGGGGATGCCCTGCCTTCCCTATACTCCTTCTCATCCCTCTGTAACTTACGGTTCTTTTTGTCCTGAATTTCACTTACAATATCATCAATACATGTAAATATTTTAAAATACTCATGTTGCTTAGAGTCAAAGAATAAATCATTATGTAAATTCCTATCAACAGTTTGGATATTTTCCATTAGCTTAACCATTTTCCTGTCATTGTCTTTGATTATTAATTTCAACAGTTCACAACCTTGTTTATTGTACTGTTCCAAAAGTTCTTTATGAAGGAGGGAATCCCTTACAACACCAGTAGGGTATTTCCAAAACCTTAATCCCTTCGGGATATGCTCGTTTCTCACACATTCCTTCAGGTAGCTGTTTTCAGTTTGTAGTTTACGGTACTTCAACGTTAAATCCTCAAAGTTCTTTAATTGGTCATTTAAAGTTCCCAAATTGCGGGTCTTTGCCTTCCGAAACACCATAAGAGCCCACGTGCCATTCCTTTCCTTCTTCCAGCCACTGGGACAGCGTATTATGTCCACGTGTAAATATTGCTATTTCTGAAACTCTTATACTCTATTTTTACATCCTATATTTGATCCTTATCTGTATTCTAATTTTATTATTTTATAATATACCATTATATTTGTACGCTTGTATATTGTTCATTATGGTAGTAATTTATTGTATTTATGTAGATGTGTGATGTTAAAAAATAGGCTTTGATTCCTGAGCAAAAAGTGAAGTTTCATCATGTACAAAAAGATCAACATATGCAGCATATTAATTAGTAGGAATAAGGTTTTAATGTAGGAATACTGCTTTAATATTAAATGAAAGGAAATTATGTCATAATTTATGGGGATTTAGAACAGGTGGGGTTTGAGTATCATGTATTCTGATGAAGTTTATACTACGAGACAAAAGTGCTTAATTAAAGTACTGTGGTGTGGATTCCTGACTCCTATTCTTCATTTGTACTTGGTTTTGTGGACTGTGATTGGTATCAGCACACAAAGTACTGTGACTGAACAGTCTACCTTACTGCCTAAATCACTGGTTCACCACTGTTAGATCTGGTATTATTTAAATGTATAAAAATACATTATTCTTTTTGCGTAAGTCTAGAAATGCAGCCATATTAAAAGAGGCTTCACAGTTTGCATACAATCTAAATAAATGCACTTTCAATCGGTGAAAATAACCTTCAGTCAAGAATACTGCTAAGAACAGAATGTGCTGTACATTTGAGTACAAACACATATTGTTTGCATGCTACAAGGTTAAACAGGCATGTAGAACTTTACAGAGTTTTGGTATTATTAGGAAATATGTCAGACAGTTATTTCATTTTTGGACTGATATGCAGATAGTCTTGGCAGTGCAGTCTTCAGAAGTCAGTACAGACACTCAGCTAGGAGTGCAGAAGTCAGGTCAAATATCCAGCATTTCAGAATATTAAATATTAATTATACTTTTTAAGAGGAAAGAAATAATGCACAGGACTAAGTATGAATATTAATGTAGAGGACTGTTTCAGTTTATTAGCACTATTGGAAACAGTATTCAGATATTGTCGATATCTACCTCCACTGTTCATAATAAGGCATTCTTAACCAAACTACAGTGTTTGCAGACTTTAGACCCATTATAGAGTACAACGCCCCTTTTGGAATGTACCTCACAAGACATCTGCAGCAGCTGGAAAGGCCACAGAAGTACCTCACAAAGAGGATTACTAGCCTCAAACAAATGCCCTACACTGACTGCCTCAAAAAACTCCAGCTTTACTCCGTAGCATATCGCTTACTCCGAGGTGATCGCTGCCTAACATATAAAGCTATGTCAAACCCAGAGCTGTTGGACAAGCTACACCTAAAGACATCCCAATCCTTCCAAGCTACATGCTCTAGGGACCTAAACCTTGTCACAACAATAAACAGGACATGCTGGAGGGATAGATTCCTATCCCAGAGATTTCCCATACTCTGGAACAAGCTACCCATCTATGTCAAGCAAAGTTCTTCATTAGCACTCGTCAAGAAAAATCTTAATGAGTGGATGGGAAATAGGAAATACACCCCGGGGATCACTTCTCTGTCTCTGCTGGACAGTACCACAGGAAAATAACTTTCTTGGGTGGTGTAAGCTATGGTACCTTGCTGGCTAGGCTTACGTAGGTCCTTGGGCCGATAGCCTAGTACCTACCTATGAATCTATGAACCTAAAAGTACAAGAAGATTTGGCCTATAAAGGAGAGACCTGCACCTGTTCAACACTGTTCTGGGTAATTAACAGATGAAGACATTCATTCCAGTTTCTTACACTTGTTTCCAGTTAATTCACAGAATAAAAGGTTTACAGTTACAGATCTGGCAAATTAATTTTTGTGTAATTGTTTTGTTTAGCAGACATTATTAAGACCTTTGAATTATGGTTGTAAAGTGTTGCAATGCATAAATAATACCTAGATATGTTTTGCTAGCTTATGGAATGTAACATTTAAAGTTAATGATACAATTTAAAAGTGACAGTACAGTCAAAGTTTAGATCCCAAGAAAGAAAAGAGTGCATCATAAAAATTATGCGTCATTAAAGTCATAGGTTCATACTTGTATAAAGGCCAGACAAGTAAAGTTCCAAAATCAGATAATTTCAATTCTAGTAATAAATATATATGCAATGTGAAAAAACTTCACATGCTTGTACAAAGGACAGAGAAATAAAGTTCCAGAATCAAATCAGTTCAACTCTAGTAATAAATCTGTATATGTAAATAGTTCAAGACTGTATACATTTCATGAAAAATTGCAGTTTACCAAGCACACCAGAGGCACAGACTTATATAACTGAGTTATCAGATTGCAGGCCAGCTCAGTAAGCTGAATTAAAGACAGTATTGTATGCCATAAAATAGTATGGTAAGGATCATAATTATCAGTGACAGTTTTATGAAGTAACAGTTCTTACTATTTTGTCCAAGAAAATTGTAGACATTAATGATGAATCCTTGCATCATCCAAAAGAACTTAAAAAATTAAATGACATGTGCTAAATGAACATTTATGTTAAGACAATAGGCGGAGGCTTGCACACTGAAAAGTAAATTACAGTCTGAGGGTCACAAAGTAAATGTAGAAGGCTCAACAGTTAAGATTACTTTTATAGAGGAGCAGAAATGCAAAAAATTTTAAAATATTAATAGTGCCAGATTACTACTTTAGTTTTATTTGAGGCTATAACAGGGAAAAACAATGTCACTGAGGTTTCCATTTGATTTAATAATAAAGTTACAGCCTTTCTATTTCACTGTAGTACATTATCAGTTCAGTTACAAATTTGCAATAATACATTTAATAGTAACATTGGTTTATTTCAGTATAGTACAGTATCAGTTTGCTTACAGACTTACAAGAATTTGTTACCAGCATATGTTTATTTCAAGCAGAAAAGGGTAAATAAAGTCAGGGCAACAAGCATGCTATCAGTTTATAATTGTTAAGGCTGCAAATGTTATTTCAAGGACCTGGTCCTGCTTTTTGTGCTTTACAGATATTGCTCCAGGATGATTTTAAATACAGTCAAGAAAAATATTACATCAGCCACTCAGCCTCGCACAAGAATTGGGAAAGGAGATGTTTGGGGGGCCTATGTGTATAATCAAAGGACTCTAGGGAGGCCCTTCCAATACCTCTGCAGTGATTGGGACAATGCAGAGTTAGGCCTAAACTTGAAAAGAGCTGTGGTGCACAACTCAAGTACAGAAAATATGCATTTCTTCAATGTTTGTTTAAATGTGTTTCAGTTATCTAAACAAAAGTATTCTTTAAAGTTACAATTTGTATACAACAAATTTGCTTTTCTTCAATGTTTGTTAAAATATGTTTCAGTTATCTAAATCTTTAAAGTTAAAATGTATATATAACAGATGTGCATTTATGCAGATTAAACAACTGTATAACAGTACTAGTTCTCAGTTTAAATGTGTTTCAGTTATCTTAAAGTAGAAATGTATATATATAACAGATGTGCATTTATGCAGGTTGCAGTTAAAGCAACAGTACTACTTTTCAGTTTATGCTTTTATCTGTGTTCAGATAATATTGACAGAAAAAAGGTATTCCTTTAGTAACAGTTTAGTTTCCAGAATATAACATTACCAGACTTCAGTTTATGCTTTTATGTGTGTTCAGATAATACTGACAGAAAAAAGGTACTCCTTTACTAATACTTTAGTCTCCAGAATATAACATTACCAGATTTCAGTTTATGTTTTTATCTGTGTCCGGGTAACACTGGCACAAAACATATTCCTGTAGTATTAGATTAGTTAGTTTCTAGAATACAGCATTTACACATAGCTATATTAGACGTTTGGTACAAATATGTATAACATTAATGTAAATTTCAGTCAAGGTTCAGAATATGACATTCATACTAGGTTATGCATTCAGTATAGTACATTTCAGTCAAATTTCAGAATATAAAATTAATACTCAGTTATACATTTCCAACAGCATTATGTAAATTTCAGGCAAGTTTCAAAATATGACATTCATACTCAGTTATACGTTCAGTACAGTATATTTCTGTCAGACTTCAGAATATAACATTCATACTCAGTTATACATTTGTAACGGCATTGCTTCACATTATTCATACATTACTTTTAAGGATAAAGTGACAGAATTATTTGTAACAGACTTATTACATCATACATTTCTAACAGCATTACTACATCACACTTCACATTATTTAGTTATTAGTTTTAAGTGTAAAGTGACAGAATTATTTTAGCAGACTTATTAATATAATTTATCTAAAAAATGAGTAGTAATAGTTATTTAATATTCTCAAGGCATAACAGGTAAGGCTTAATTTGTTAATCAATTTACAAAATACAGTGCACCTTACATAATAACTATTCTATCAGAAATACAGAACGCATAGCTTTTAGTAAAAGTACGCCTACTATTACAGTAAATCAATACTTACAGGATATTTAAGACATGTCAGCCTAACTAGCCTGATTTGCAAGGGCATGGAAAGCAGACCTTATAAACAAGGACATTGGCAACCTCCAAATGCATGCCCCGCACAGTCTGGTTTTCTCAAAGGGAGATCACGGCTGTTAAACTTGGTCAACTTCTTCAAAACAGTCATCAAAGCCATGGATGAAGGGAAGATGGTGCACACCCCCTACCTTGACCTAGTTAAAGCCTTTGACACTATTTCCCACTCAGGCATAACAGATAGACTCTCCCAGCTAGGCATCAACCCGTATGTTAGCATATGCATAGCTAACTGGCTCACTGACAGAACCCACTCAGTTAAAATAGGGGAAGCCACCTCTAATAGTATACCTGTAATGAGCGGCAAACCCCCTAGGATCTGTCTTGGGGCCTCTACTGTTTGGAATATACTTTTTTGAGGTGCAAGTCAAAACCAGTAGTCTGTGGCTGACCAAGTTTGCAGATGACCACAAGCTGGGAACTGTCTTAAATTCCCCTAGTGATGTGAACATCCTCCAAGAGGGCCTTATTCAAACTAATGACTGGAGCCAGAAGCACGGTCTCAAACTGAATGCTAAGAAATGCATCATTATCCCCTTTGGGGAAAGTGCTATCCCCACTAATTATCAAATTGATAACAATGTACTAAGCATGCAATCAGTCATGAGGGACTTGGGCACCAAGGTTGATAGCAACCTGACTTTTGACCACCACATTGCCTCCGTTGTATGGAAGGCTTTCTACATGGCCCACCTCATAAGTAAGGGTATTTCACCCAGGAACAAGGAGGTCATAACATCTCTGTACTCTTCCCTTATCAGACCCATTATTGAGAACAATGCCCTTCTTGGCATGTACCTTGCCAAGCACATGCAGCAGCTGGAAAGACCACAGAAGTTCCTGACCAGGAAAATCCAGGGTCTCAAACACCTATCCTACACAGATAGGCTAAAAGCCTTGTCTCTCTATTCAGTCCCATACAGACTGATGAGAGGTGAGCTTTGTCTGGCATACAAGGACATCTCAGACCCAGCCTTGATACAGTTGCTGCATATCTGTAAGTCAAACTCCACTCATGCAACCCACACACAAGTCCTCAATCTGGTCTGTGACATTAATAGAACTTGTTGGCAGGATAGATTTGTGTCCCAAAGACTCCCCATCTGTGGAATAGACTCCCTCTCCATGTCAAGCAGAGTACCTCACTAGCCCTGTTTAAGAGGAATCTAGACAGCTGGATGGGAAACAGAAAATACACCTCCTGGGATCCCACCTGTGTCCCTGCTGGACAGGGGAAACAGGCACTGACTTTGTGGGAAAATGGCGAAATTCTTGGCTAGGCTTAGAAGAGGCTCCGGGCCAATAGCCTAGTATTGTCGTATAAACCTATAAACGTATGAACAAATTTCAAAGGCAGACATCTATTACAGCACACAGAAATTAAAAAGGAAAATAGACAGCATTATTAGTAACAAATCTAGCTGAAACATTACAGACACAAGTTAATACAGTATATGGTAATTTTGCATCAAAATACATGTATAATAGGTGTAAAAGGAGAGTCTACCAGTTATAAGATGTTAAACATTGTCCAGTTAGAATTAAATCATAAAGTTAAGAGACTTGAATCCAAACAGTCCATAAATGCTTACGTGACACCTATTGGTCTAAATTCAAATTGCAAATTTATTTACCAGATAAAGAAAACATTTTATATTAGTTTTAATGATCATTATAGTATCTTTGCAGACCATATGAATAGATTTATAAAGTAATTACAGAAGTAACTACAGAAAGAAATACCAGTTTGTGTTCAGGTATTTCAGGAGGAGTTGTCAGACCTGGTACCATTTAAATGTACAAAAATGCAGTATTCTCTGCGCATAAGTCTTGAAATGCAGCCGGCTTCACAGTTTGCATACAATTTCAAAAAATGCACTTTCAAACAGTGAAAATAACCTTCAGTCAAGAATACTGATAAGAACATAATGTGCTGTACATCTGAGTACAAATATACCTTGCTTGCATGCTACAAGGTTTGGGAACCAAGGCTAAACAGCCATGTAGAACTTTACAGGGTTTTGGTTTTATTAGGAAATACTTCAGATATAGTTAAGTTAGCTTGCCTTTGGTCTGATATGCAGATAGTACTGGCAGTGCAGTCTTCAGAAGGCAGTACAGACATTTGGCTATGTGCAGAAGTCAGGTCAAATATCCAGCATTTCAGAATATTAATTATACTATTCAGGAGGAAAGAAATCATGCTGAGGACTATTTCAGTTTATTAAAAAAAATATGAATATGAATGCAGAGGAGTATTTCAGTTGATCAGCACTGTTACTGGTAACTGTATTCGGATATTGTTATCTACCACCACTGTATCTAATAAAGCCTTCTTAACTAAACTACTGTGTTTGCAGACTTTATTGTGAAAAGTACAAGAAGATTTGGTTCATAAAAGAGAGACTGGCATCTGTTCAGCACAGTTTTGGGTAATTAACAAAGACATCCATTCCAGTTTCATACCAGTTTCTTCCAGCTGTTTCCAGTTAATTCCAGTATCATACAGCATTATCAGTTCTTTCAACCAGTCACCAATTTTGTATTCTCCCTGGTAAAAGTGGCTGGTTCTGAGGATATTCAGCCATCTGCCCATCACTTCAGACTCCAATGACTCAGGTCTGTTCCTTAAGTCAGAATTTCAAAGCTGCAAACAAATATTCACTACTGAATCACTTTACTCACTGACGACATAACAGCATAATGTCAGTGTTAGTCTCTGCCATTGGTGTAGAAGAATGAAGTCCCTGACAATGGCCTAGGCAACCTGAGTGCAAGTAGCAGCATGGGTGCTAGCTGGTGCAAGCAGAGAGGATGTGCATGTACATCCCATGGGTGGGACATGTGCACGGGTCGATTTCTCTAAAAGACAGAGGGAAAACAACCTCAATGTGCCTCCTGTGGGTAGGCATGTCAGTTCTGTTATCATCAGGCCCTTGCAGAAATGAGGAGCAGTTCAGTGTTGACACCCATCGCATTACCCATTGATGGGCTGTTGCTGGCAAGTGAATGTGTGTAGGACAAGAAATAAATCCTGAAGCAAACCAACCGTTACCCCAAGTTATGAGGGAATGAATGGGCAGATTGACTGAGAGGGGCTAATGATCAGCAGGAAGCACGGGAACAGTGGAAAAAAAATAATACTGACAGTATGGAAAGTGTAATGGTCAAGGATTCAGTTCTGCCCTCTAGTTACTGTCTACATGAAGTCAAAGTACTTTCCCTATATGCTTCCAGATTTCATCCAGGTGGTTTTCTTCTAACTCACAAAGGCATGCTAACTGACTGGATCTGTGGCCCTAGTCACTGATAAAAAAGTCCATAAAGATCAGTCTACTCACTCTGTTAGCAGTTAACAAATTATTACATAAAGTAACAAAAACTGCACTCCTAAGTCAAAATCTTATCAAATGTGAAAACTGGTATCAGTAAGTCTTGTTTAGGTTTTATTCGGATTACCATTTAATTTGAACATTTTCACCTGATAAACATTTAACTGATATTTGATTTATAAAAACTGTTTCATAGCTACAATGCAATCCCTTCCTGATCTTTACACAAGTAATTTGATATCATCTGTCTCATCTAAAGCACTAAATAATTTGTCATTGCATAGTAGTATACAAATGTTACAGTACTTTGCAATCCATGCTACCAGAATTATTCACTAAGGAGTACTGAATTAAATATTAGGGTACCGTGTACCCATTCTATCAAAATTATTAAGTAAAGGATACTGAGGTAAATATATTATAACACTACGCATTCAAGCTACCACAATCAGTCGACTAAGACAGGCTGAATCTGATTTCTGAATGTTAACTTGTGTATATTATTCAAACCCTTTTAACACCTCCAACAGCTTACATACATTCCTAAGCATTTTCTAAAAATCAAGTTGAAAACAACACAAACAAATGTAAATATCTTTAATCACCCAGTTATGTGGTGCAGACAGAGAAAGTGCCATGACTGACCCAGATGACTAGCTTGATTCGCAGCTTTGGCACTGGAAGATTGGTGGTGGTGGGGAGGGGGGGCATGTCATAGCTTTTTACTGGTACCCCCAACCAGGGGGAGGGATTTGTTGGATATCATCCTATGAGGGTTGTCACTTCAGAGTTAAGAAGAGAACACTGTACCCAAAGAAATGATGAAAAAGGCTGTGGGTTTGGCCCCCCAAACTAGAAATGGTAGTCATTGCACAAGCACATGTTTGGGATTATGCACGCTCATGCAGTAGGATGTTACAGGTCCCCAAATTCAGCAGGTGTATGTCACTACTAAGAGGACAGGTTAGGATTGTATTTGTAAAAATCTTCTCACAGTTGCTGTACTGAAAGCCATATCACCACGTGCACTTCTAGGAGGGGAAAGAATGGGATGCTGGTGGCTCTTGCCCCTGACATAGAGTGAATGGACACTAGCCCCTCATAGGGAACAAATTCAGAATAGTAGTAGAAGCTTGATGGCTGGCAACCATGGGAGGTAAAGTACATATGTGGAAAAATATCTTGTTAACAGCAAAGGTTTTTGCAAAGGTGCAAACAAAACATGGTCTTTACAATGATATACGTTAGAACATTCCCAATAAGTATATCAACACTGTAATACATTATAAAGCAGAAATATTCAGGATTATATTTTCTCTAAATTTTCACAAATTTCTTCTTCTTTTAATTGCAGCTGCTGCCATTAGGGGTTGCCACAGTGGATCATCTGTTTCCATTTCTTCCTGTCTTCTGCATCTTGCTCTGTCACACCAACCATCTGCATGTCATGTCTCACCACATCCATAAACCTGATCTTAGGCCTTCCTCTTTTCCACTTACCTGGCTGTTCCATCCTTAGCATCCTTCTCCCAATATATCCAGCATCCCTCCTTAGCACATGTCCAAACCAAAGCATTCTCACCTCTCTGGCTTTGTTTCCAAACCATTCAACCTGAGCTGATCCTCTAATATCATTTCTAATCCTGTCCATCCTTGTCACACCCAATGCAAATCTTAACATCTTTAACTCTGCCACCTCCAGCTCTGACTCCTGTCTTTTTGTAAGTGCCACTGTCTCCAACCCATATAACACAGCTGGTCTCACTACTATCGTGTAGACTTTCCCTTTCACTTTTACTGGTACTCGTCTGTCACAAATCACTCCCGACACTCTTCTCCTCTCACTCCACCCTGCCTGCACTCTCTTCTTCACCTCTCTTCAACACTCACCATTACTCTGAACTGTTGATCCCAAGTATTTAAACCTATCCACCTTCACCAGTTCTACTCCCTACATCCTCACCACTCCTCTGTCTTCCCTCTCATTCACACACATATATTCTGTCTTAGTCCTGCTGATCTTCATTCCTGTCCTCTCTACAGCATATCTCCACCTCTCCACAGTCTCCTTAACCTGTTCCCTAGTCTCACTACAAATCACAGTGTCATCTGCAAACATTATAGTCCACTCGGACTCCTGTCTGTTCTCGTCTATCAACCACCATTGCAAATAAGAAAGGGCTCAAAGCTGATCTTTGATGTAATCCCACCTCCACCTTGAATGCATAAGTCACTCCTACCACAGACCTCACCTCTGTCACACTGCCCTTTTTAAACATATCATGTACCACTCTTACATACTTCCCTGCCACTCCCAACTTCCTCATACAATACCACAACTCCTCTCTAGGCACCCTAAATTTTCACTAGCAATTTTCCTGTATTGGAAACTGTACAACCTAAACATACAAGAGTCATCACTTTTGTTCAGTAGCCTTAACTTTTGTTATAAGGCAGCAAAAAAATCCTTTCTGTTGGGTTGTTTATTTAAATATTTAAAGAAATATGAACATGTATACCTATTTGTATAATTAAAAGTATAAATAACACTCAATATTTCTCAAGTTTTGGAAATTACTGTGCAAGCATCAAAGACAATTTACTCCATTCATCATCAAAGATTTCACCTGATGACAAACTTCAGTTTAAGTCATAAGCGTACATACAGAGATATGGCATACCTTCATAATTATTAGCAAATAACAATACTGCCATTATGATGCATTATACATGAGCAACAACAGTCTATTTTTCCATGTCTTACCATGACATTTAATATTATACTCTTGAATAAGATGCAGCTCACTCATCTATGAAAATATGAATGCAAATATGAACATATGAATGAACAACAAGTGAAAAATACTGGTTAATATTTTCAACACAGTGAACTCTACATTAGCAGTCTTAATGTAATTTTGTTTCTTGCACCCTGCTCCTTCATATGACTATTATTAATTGGTAAGTCAATTAACTAAGGACTACAGCCCTCCAAATCACCTTGAGACCATAAGGCATTAAGAGTGTTAAAAGGAAGCATATAAAAATATTTTTATATAAACAAGTAACTATAGATGTGAAAGAGTTAACATGAGTAATTACTAAGAAAGGCAAGCACTTTTTTGTTGATGCGTATTTTTGTTTAAAGTATAATTCCATACAAGACCTCCAATTGAGTTCTCACACACAACTCTTCCAAACAACCTTTACCAAACTCATTCTGAGCTTCAAGTTGAACAACATTCTTGATTCTCTACATCAGCACAAATTGCAATCAGTGTCTGGTTAAGCTGAGTAATGCAAGCATTTGCATGACTAGTTGTGAGTATATTTCCACACTCACTAGTGCAGCGCACATTTTAAAAAGACATTACTTCTGTATTAGAAACCAACATGCATGCATTTATCTGCGCATACACACATATAATATATACAGGTCTAAATTAGTTTGTTGAAAGTTATGTTCAACAAACACCTTTCCATCAACCCCTATTCAGTGAAAACCACTTCCGTGATTCACTGAATTTACCAAGACTAACTATATATATATATATATATATATATAAATATATATATATACACCAATTCTGAGATCGCACTACAGTAGGCAAAAGGGCAAAGTTGTGTGATTGGACAACTGCTTCCTTGCCCTTGGTAAATTCAGTGAATCGCTGAAGTGATTTTCACAGAATAGGGGTCGAAGGAAAGGTGTTCATTGAAAATCATTTTCAGTGAACTAATACAGACCCAATATATATGTACAAGTTTTAGGGCTGATATCTGAAGTATGAAAACATCTGGAAAAAAAATGAAAATGCAGGGAGAAAAAGTGTCTGTGACAGTATACAAAAAAGGTCCATTCTGACAAGCAACATACAATGCTGGCAACACAAATTATGGACTTTGTTGAGATGGGATCTCAAAAGACGAAATCTCAACAGTGAGACAATGCATAGGGCCCCAATGTCAGATGCTCAGCTTTACACACATAAAAGGCACTCAGCGTACTACAAAAACTTTCATTTGGAAAGCAGTAAATACTGTGACCTCCAGAAAGTCAGCATATTTAGAAACAAAGGTTTTGCCACACACATATTATTGGCCTAGAGAGATGTAGTATGGGAAGACGTGTGTGCTTGTCTCCTGTTCCTTGTAGGTTTATGGCTAACTCGGTTGTTTATAATTAAAAAGTCCAAGTGTCATATCACTGTCAGCTACAGAAACACTTCTGTGTCTCCTACTGCCTGTATTTCAGCAAGCCTAGTCACTAGTTACTGACCCTAATGCAAACATCTTGGGCAACTTCACATACCCATCCATTAACTGGGAAACGCAGACAGGCAGCAAGGTATATGCACAGTGGTTCCTTCATTTTACAGACTCCAACTCCCTAGGCTTAGACCAAATAATGCCTTTTCTGAATACAGGTTCCAATATTCTTTTTTGCTCTTACTAGCATAGAACCTGCCTACTCCTCAACCATGGAATCCACCTCTTCGATTAAACAGACACTGAAGATGCCGTTTATCTCCCTAAGAACCCACCTTATGGCTCTATCCAATGTTATAATTTCCATGGTTTTCTCTAAAGCCAGCCTGTAAGTGGTTTGGAGGATCAAACTGAATTTAAAAGTTTGCCCTCATCAAAAACTTTGCAACAAAAGCAGCTGGTTATACTCATGCTTCTACTCTCGCCGTAACTCCTGCATTGAAGCATTTATCCCTAACCATCAGACTTATGATAGCAAATTTAATAATATGTCCTTTTGATGGAATCGCAGTATATAAAAAAAAAAAAAACTCCAGTAAAAGAAAAAAGAATCTTCTTGCATTAGGTAATACATTCAAATCCACACTGCGGCATGGAAGTAATCTCAAAAGGCATTTGATCAAAACTCACAATGCTAAATATGAACTCAATATCACAAACCCTTCCAAAGATAATCATAAAGCTTAGCTATGCTATGAATCTCAGAAGATATGCCTAATATTGTACACAACTTACCTCAATTGTCACTAACTACTCCAGCCCCGCACCCCAAAATTAAAAAGGAAAAAAAATGTTTTTATGGACCCAAAATTAAAAAGGAAAAAAAAATGTTTTTTTATTTACATTTTTTTCCTGTTATAAAACTGTAGCTTTAGATTTGGTGCTATAGTTACCAAGAACTGAACTATTCCAAGATCATCCTCTGAAAATTAAAAAAAAAAAAATGAAAGTGTCTTAATCAGTTTGCTGGACTGTTTTCCGAACAGCCCAACACTACATTTACTCCACATGTGGAATAAGGCAATAGCACCTTATTGCAACCCTTTCTGACTTCTTCAGAAGGTAGAAACATCTTAAGAAAGTGGCTGATTGAGCTGCTATATGAAGCAGCATAAAATAATTTCTAATACCTCAAGCTGCATGAGGCGACTGGCTCAGACTGAGCAGCCTGAGACTGAAAGTACAAAATGTACATAATGGAGTCTTGCTTCAGTCTGAGCATGGGAGAAAGTGATTTTTTTATTACTTTATTTTGTTTTTAAACTAGCCCTGCATATGTCACTTATCTAGTCTGCAGAAGATACGCATTTTATTATGGTTTACTAACTAAATATTGCCTTACACATCAGCAAACTACATTATTCCCTGGCATTGAAAAGTTTGATATCTTGAATTCACCAAACCATGAATGAGAACATCAAGTCAACATTCCTTTTTTTTTTTTTTTTGGTTTTTGTTTATTGTTGTGATAACACAGCATGAATGCTCACCCCCTGCCGAGAAAGAAAAACAAACTGTAATCTTAACTCAACAATGTTTGGCTATATATAGTGAACTGCATCTCTTCCTAAGCACCAACAGACTGTGTGAATGAGTTATGTCAAGATCAGGTGTGTGATGTATACAAACAACACTGCACTTTATAAGGTACAGTGATATGCCACAGACTGTACTAGTCCACTAGTACTCAACTCCTTAAACCTGTGGAATGTGTCAACTCCGCTGCAAATGCCTCCTCTGAGGGGAGAGAGGCATTCCACTCAGGAATCTAGTTCTAACTTCCTTCAGGTGATTCTGTTCAAGTTGAATAGCACACACCCAACTTCCTCCCCCCCCCAACAAACTACATAGATGCCTGTGCCACCCTTTAAGGGCATTCTGATTTCTTGGATATCCTATACTTGCAGTATACCAGTGATTCTGGAATTTAATATCAAGGAATTGTGGTGCAAACTCTACCCATGTTTTACATGTGATGTATCTCCTGGGACATAGATGCTTGCTGTAATCAGGCAATCAGTTCTGTTTCAAAGAAAGTGCTGCAGATATCCAATGGTGACCAGAGTGCAGGCAGCCGTTTGAAAAGTACTGCAAACCCTGTGTCTTTACCAAACATACAAGAGAGATGCATTTTCTGTACTTGTCCATTTATACTTTTACACAGGTAAAACTAGCAGGTTTTCAGCAAAGTGTCCTTGATATTCTTCTTAATGCTATTCACTGCGGCCTTGTCAAAGTCAGATAGCATCATTTAATGCTGGAATAACTTTCCTCTTTCTTTGCATAAGTCATTAATTATTTTCCAAAATTTGTCTTTGAAGGCAGTATCCCATATGGAAATGGGAATACCTTTCCCTTATCTCTTTATTGAACATAACATGAATGGTGTGCAACTGTCCACACTCAATTTTATTTACTGGGAAAGTACTATCCACAAGAATATATTCTGACTGACAAATCTGCTCCAAGTTGCCACCTGCAGTAGTAATCACTACATTCTTGCTACAGTCATCCCTATTACATTGTCTAATGACCAATGGGCCATTCTTTAAAGGCAACATAGCCTGTGGTGTACTAATATCTCCCAAATTTTGTCCAGAGATTGTTTGAGAAAGTATATATTAGGCATTGCCATTGTTGCATCTGTTGAAGTGGATGCAAGTACCCTGGACACTGTTTTACAAATGTTGTCTGCAGTATCTACTGCATTTCTTTTAAGAACATGTCTCAGGGAGTATGGGTTTGCACCATTATGATGAACACTTGATTTTATTAAAATCGCACCCTCAGTGGCACTCAGAATTATACACCTGCCTCTACACTTTTCGGCTGATTTCTGCACACAACACCAGTACTTTCTTCCATCCATCTGCTTTTCCATGTGATACAGAAAGCCAGCTACACTGAGAAGGTGTTTATCTTTTTGGGAGCTTATTGTGCCACAGGTACATCCAACAGTCCCATGAGCTACATCTGCTTCCTCACTGGCCATAGTTATTTATGGGTTGAGAAACCATCTTCTGTTTTGTTTGTATACACGCAGGCTCATTCTTAAACCTACTAAATAGCACAGTGGAAGTGATATCACTTCCTGTGCATGACACTTTCTTGGGGGGGTACAGACTACATGTTACTTGCTTTCATAATTGTTTATTCTTATTAGATGTGGTGGTGGGGTGGCACAGTGGTGCAGCTGACGGCATTGTCGCCTAACACCAAGAGATGCTCCAATTCAATTCTTGATTGAGATGCCTTATGTGTAAAGTCTGCATATCCTCTATATATTCGCATGGGTTTCCTCCGGGTGTTCTGGTTTCCTCCCACATTCCAAAAACATGCAGTAGGTAGACTGGACACTCTAAAATGGCCATAGGTGTGAGTGTGCATGCAAGTGTGTGGTGTAAAACAAAGTGGCAGGGCTAGAAATCTGGCGGTGTGAACCTTGGATATAGATGTTTATCACTGATGAAGCAACTGCTCGACCCCGTGTACAAGGGTGGGAGGAGGGGGTTGTAGATGGATGGATGGATTAGATGTGATGGTGCACATGTTACGTTGTACAAGTAAGTCCACAGACCAAACTTAACTGCAAATTACATTTGACTACATGCAAATACATATTGGGGTTGTGAGTTTTGACATAACACTGCTTGGGATTTATGGAATTTGGGAAAGTATGCTTCTCCTAAGGTCATGTGGTGATTTGCCATTCCACATTTAATTAGTAAACCTTTTATTATAAGTAACAGTGTGTGTTGCTGTTCTGCACTGTCTCTGGTTTAGCTTAATATTTTGGTCTGTTCCTTGTAAAGATTGTGTTTTTCAGGCTTATCATTGAGGAATGCAGTCTTAAAAAATGTCCTGAGTTTGTTTGTTTTATGGCTATCCATTGTTTTTTAATCTTTCTGCTGGATTCCTGAGCTAAGAGGTTGAGAGGCATGTGGAAGAGGAAGGGGTTTATATTAGGCTGCAATTTGTTTTCTGAAAGCAGTAAGCTGAGAAGACACATTCCTATGTGGCAGTTAATTTATGTATTTATTATCTAATCACAGTCAAACTTCTGGGTAAAACTGTCACAGTTACACAAGTGGCTGTAGTTAGTGGTGGTCAAATCTATATGTTTCTTTTGTGTGTGCGTATGGGGGGGCAGAACAATACTATCTATTCCTAATTTTAGTTCTTTGTCTCCTATTGTTTTATACGTTTCCTTTGATCCTTGAGTTAAGTGAGTGAGATTTATTTTAGGGGAGGCAGCAGTGGCTTGAACAAAGTATTCTGACAGTAGTGACATGAGAAGATGATTTAATGTATAGTACTCATTTATGTATTTATTCATTCATCTCATCCCAAACCTCTGAGGTGAAAAGTTATAGTCACTCAAGTGGCTGTAATCGATGGCCGTGCATGGGTGTGTGTAAGATAATGTATATTTGTATGTGTTGGAGGCGTATACATGCTCTCAACAATCCTTGATTTCACAGAATGTTTCAAATTTTGTATCTTATTTCTTCTGTTCTAGTGTGCATTGTATCTGCTCAATAATGACAAATATTTGAGTTTCAGACATAGTACCATTCAGAAAAAGCATGCTATTGCAAAGCCCATTATTCTAGCAATGATTTAGTTAAACATAAGCAATATTAGTCCCTGGTCTGGTCTTCTGTCCCCCCATTATTTTTTAGCATTCTGCTTGATTCTTAAGCTAAGAGGTATATGTGTGTGTGTGTGTGTGTGTGTGTGGGGGGGTGAAGTGTATTCTGACAGCAGTTAGCTAAAAAGATGCATTCATTTGCTGTCATTACATAAGTATTCATTTGACTGCAATCAACTTCTGAGGTGTGCACAGTTCTGCAAGTAGCTGTAATCAATGATCACAAGTGTGTGTCTGTGTGTGTGTGTGTGTGTGTGTGTGTGTGCGCGCACGCCTATTTATGTGCATGGAGTTTGCATAGGTCATACACTGTTTGGTTTTGAGATAAACAGCTATTATTTAAATATTTATTCATTATGTGATCCTAATAAATGGAAGTGTAAACAGTCATAGAATTTATTGCAATATTGCAATTGGTCGATGTGTGTGTGTGTGTGTGTGTGTGTGTGTGTGTGTGTGTGTGTGTGTGTGTGTGTAAGTAGGTAGGTTAAAATAAATTATTTTTTATTGTTTTACAGTTGCATATCTGAAATGTATGCAGTCAATACATTCAGCTTTAAATGCCTGGTATGTGGGCAGTTTTTGAATACAAGTGAATGAGCCTGCTGTCATTTGGTGAAGTCAAGTACTCATTATTCAACTTTGCAGAACTAGCATGTGTTTATGTGAAGTCAGCTGGAATACTTTACTGTGGCTGTTTTAATAGTGATGTCTGAGTTGCGCACAGTGAATAAAGTTACTGTAATTGTTGTGTTTGGGGGTTGTCTGTTATAGCAAGTTGGCCATACTTTTTTAATTAACTTTTCATCATAAACATCAACACTATATGCTCCAAGTGACTGTCTTTGCTGATCTGGGCAGGATGTATGTGAAAGTGACTGATCATTGTCACAGTGGCACAGTGAGTAGCCTTATCAGCTCACATGGTTTGGTGCTGTGGTAAAGGTTTTGGCTGTGATGCTTTCTTTATGAAATCTGCACGTACTCCGTGTCTGTGGGTTTTATCCAGGTGATCTGATTTCCTACCCCAGACAGCTTTAATTGCCTTCTAACATCAGAGGGTTACACAAAAGGAAACAGTCTTGTTTTGGAGGAGGGGGCAGTTAGGCACTTCTTCCATATAGAATTATACACTGTATAAGCATTTGTCATCTATACTGCGGTGTTGGTGCTGCGGTAGCATTGTCGCCTCACAGTTAGATGTTGCCCGTTCGATTCTCAGTTAGAGCATCTTCTGTGTGGCGACATGCGTGAATGGGCATTCCTTCGTTGAAGGTTGTGCGTTAGGCCCGGCAAGCCAGCACATAAAAATCTACTGCCAATCATTAGCAGACCAGAGTTCAGCTGTGGCGACCCCTAACCGGGAAAAAGCCGAAAGACACAACAACATAAGCATTCGTCATCTCAGTTTATTAGGAATTACTATTTTGATAGCTTTGAACATTATGTTTTAGCTACAACTTAGTTTTTATTGAAAGAAAAAAATAAGACTGAATTTCTTACCTTACTCAATCAATCAAAAGATTGTTAAAAAGAAAAAAGCCTCTAACATGGCATCTCAAAGAATCTAGAACTCAATGACTTCTGGGGGATCTAGGGACCTCAGAACCCCAGCTTAATTCAGTTACATCCTCCACATTTATTACAGCAGAGTCTTGGCCAGTTAAGGTGTATTAAAAGGATGGAGAAAAAAGGTAAAATGTAAGACAAAGTGCGAAAAAAAGAAGTAATCTATCTGGATTTTGTGGGGTCAGGATGGAGAAAAAATAGGAGATAAGCAATAGGGAAGTGCACAGGGGACTGGTGTGCAATGAGTGATATGGAATCGTTTGTCAAGTGCTACATTTCACCAAAGGCTGGCCTTGTTGATTGCAGTCAGACACCTGGGGTGCATATACTACACAAAAGGGTTATAGTGAGTGGATACTGAGGTAGTCTAAATGAAAGTGATTGACATCATCTGTTGTTTCAATACAGGTGATAGTCATTGACCTGTTATTATAGAACCCTACACCATTCCAATTAGTCTCTCCCATTCATCTGCTTCCTTCAGCATCTCCTTGCTTTGAAGCCACTTGCTGCCTCTGCTACCACGCCTACTTTTTCATCCTTATCCCTCAGTCCCCTCCTACCCCACTATTTCCCACAGAACAACATATTGGGTCCCTTCTTTTCACCACATATGTCAGTGATGTCCAAACCAATGGCAAAGGCCTACAGACATGGGAACGTACTCCAGTCTCCATCAGAACATGTCTAATTGAAATCAGAATCCCGCCCACCACTCATGGGCTGAAATCAGCTGCATTTCAACTCGTCACCCCACCCCACCCTCCTTGAACTGCTCCTCCAGTATCTGAGCCGCTATATTAACTCAGGTCATCTAGGTCATAGCCAGAGCACCACCATTTTATACCACAGATCTAGGTCCAATAAGCAAACATGTTGACAAGACTGTCTGAGGGCAGCCATGGTGGTGCAGCAGTTAGCGTTGCTGCCTCACAGCAAGAAGTTCTCTGGTTCAATCCTTGACTGGGGTGCCTTCTGTGTGGAGTCTGCATGTCCTCCCTGTGGTCGCGTGGGTTTCCTCTGGGTGCTCTGGTTTCCTCCCACATCCCAAAGACATGCAGTAGGTGGACTGGACACTCTAAATTGGCCCTAGGCGTGTGTGAGTGCGTGCGTGTGTGCCTTCTGTGGAAGGTTGGGTCCCAGGCTGGCAACTCGATACTGTAAAACTCCACTGCCAATCATGAGCAGACAAGGTGATACGCTGTGGCACCCCTAAGCAGGAAAAGCCCAAAGAAGAAAAAGTTGACAACACTGTCTGCTAAGCTCTTTTATATTTTAATCATCACATTCAGTACGTAAGCCTAAAGTATGATATTAAACTGAGTTTTTCGGAATAAATTTAAATAAAACCTTCAGAATAAAGTGAATCCATTAATAAACAGTAAGCAGCTGAATGTAATGAGCATGTGTATGTCTTTTTCAGTAGTTAACTACACCTTTATTAAATTTTTAACTGCTGAATAAGAATCACCCTTGATTTCTTACAACACAATGGAGAATGCTCACTTTAGTTCCCTTACCTCACTCAAGCCTATAACTTCTTTTTTGTGTACTTCTGGTTCACACCCATATCTCCTTATTGCAGCCAGAATTTTTTTAGCACCCGACTTCTTTAACTAAGTGACTTTCCAGCTAATAATAGGCAGTATTAGAAAGGGCGTGAAGTTATTAACAAACCAACACTTAAGATCATTAGTCTAGGATGTCCTGAAGTGGAGAAATTAGTCTTTGTTTGCCACTTATTATTTATATTTTCATATTTATTTTCATATCTGAGAGACCTACATTTTATTGAGGTGTATGGTGTGAAACACCAATGTGTGAAATAGGACAATTCAATGTCAATGCTGGTTTATATCACACTACACCGGAAATAATGTTAGTTGTTTGTTAGTAATTCTGAAAACAAGCAATATTTCCATATGTACATAATACTTCAAACACCAAGTGACTTACAAACTGCGGCATGACATCAGGTGAAACCTTAAATGTTGAGGAAAGCTGTCCTTGATAATTGCACTGTAAGTTTCATATCATGAGAGATATCCAAGATTATTTGCTTTGCTAATTATACAACTAAACATATGTTTTCATATTTATGTAAATGTCTCAATAAACATGTACTTAAAGAGGAATGTCTTGCTGTCATGTGAAAGCTTATCTCTGATTAACAAAAATGTTCTAACAATATGTGCCTAGACTGTGTAGTTTTCAAAATATAAAAATCTATTTGTGAAACTTTAAAAAAAAATGTAATATATTACAGTTCATTTGTTCTTCTTTCGGCTTTTCCCGGTTAGGGATCACCACAGCGGAAATCCGGTCCATTAATGATTGGCAGCAGATTTTTATGGTGCCGAGGTGCCAGCTCGACGCCCAACCTTCAATGAAGGCACGCCCATTCACGCATGTCTTTTGAACACCACTCGACCATGGGGAAGACATGCAGACTCCACACAGAAGGCGCTCCAGCAGAGAATCGAACATTATTTATTGAAAAGACTATAAATGCATTGATATTATCACTGGAAAGAACACCTCTTACTAATAACATTGCTATTTGTACAGTTTTGATGGCTTTTATTGTTCAAAAATATTTACATCCACTTATCTTATGTTTCTTAAGTTTAATTTTCAGAACATGCTCTGGAATACATGAAGCATGTAGGCTGCTAGAGGTGTGACATTCCACCCCATATAGACATTAATGAGTTAAAAAGACAGTTAGTTTCTGCAAAAAACAGTACATGTTTGTTATGATATCTGCACACTAACATGGCATCTAGGAAATGACAGTTCACTGAACTGGATATTGATATGTTTCTATTATGGAGTCCGATCAAAACATCATCTCTATAACTCTATTCTGTACTTAGCAAAATGATATACACCTTCAAAAGTCATCATTACCCCCCCTCATTTCCCATTTTCTACAACAGGTAGGGATGATGTGAGAACTGTTACTATCTTTCTCAATTCAGAGCCACTCTCCTACCTTCTTTGACAGTCATGCCTGACTGTCTTACATCTTCTCTCATGCAATCTAGCCATCTCTTGACTGGATGTCCCCACTTCGTCATCTTCATCCTGTCTTTCCCAAATCACCTTCTGCTTTCCTGCAAATGTGACTGAATCACTGTAACCTGTTACTGACCTTCCATACAACTAGTGCTACTTTGGCTCCTGCTCTGACATCCTTATTTCTTGTCGCACTGTATGCATCCTACTACCATCACAGGCACTTCATCGCCATCACCTCAAGTTTCCTCAGCTGTTCTGTCTTCACTGCACAGGTTTTGTGTCATACAGAAGCACTGTTCAAACCACTGCTTTGTACACCTTACTTTTCAGCTTCTTTAGTATTCTTCTGTTGCTACTTATGTATTATCGCAACCAGATTTTCGCGGTAGTAGTGGTTGCTTCCCAACATTAAAATCTGACCGTTGATGTTGTAATCAAGTCATACAATTTGTTTTCTTTCACACTTACAGTTGTTGTACTGCAGGGTTATCAGTAAAAATGAAAAACTACGTTTGGCTGTTTATGTATGCACTTCCCCGGCAGCATGTCATGTGAAACCTATCTTGCCCATACAAAACACTGTTTTGAAGCACTCCTGACTACAATCTGTGACAACCTTCCCCCACATAAAAAAGAAGACAAAACCAGGAAATGAACAATCCACATATTTTCCGTAGTAATACCTTCCAGAAACCAATGAAGTACAATCTCAGTTTGTCTGAGGATACCACCACCAACAACACAAAAACGACCCACTGCTGACAAGTTCTCCCATCAGAAACAAACCCCAGAATCACCTGTCAACATCATCCACCAACATTTTTGAAAGCCATTCCTTACTGCAACTTGCAGTTACCAACATTTTCCTTTCAAGTCTGTGTGCAAAGTGTTAGACATAAAGATGTTACCTAAAGCATTTCCATATGTGGTGTGGGTGATTTTCTTGGCAGCATTCTTTCCTTACAGTCACAGTATTCCTTTCGGCAGTAACGCAGCAGCCGTGAGAATTGAAGTGTGCGTGTGTAATGCACAAAAACAAGAAGGAGAATCTCACATTTATTTATCTTCCAAAATATTTCCCAGGCTTGTTTTTCTTTAGTAAAGAAGTGAAATTACACCTTAAGATGTTTCCCGCACTCCATTTCTTTGCAGCATGTGAGTTTCGCAACCGCGAAAATCTGGTTGTGATAATACGTAAGTACCCTTCTGTCATACAATAGACCTGAAACTTTGAACCAGTTTGCTATAGTGCCTCTATGTCTAGCTCTGACCTCTTCATTCAAACTTACCTTCATCTCAGCTACACTTGTTAACCTGTTTGACTATTTTCCCTGCTATCTAAATTTTCAGTTTCTTCTGACTGCCCTCAGCATTGTCTTTTCTCAGCTCAAATTTGTCCCATGTGCCTTTAGTCTACCAGTCAGGCCCCTATCACTTGCTTTAGTTCCTATTCGCAGTCCGTTTGTAGTGCCACATCATGGGTATATAGCAGTGTTGTTGACTTTGCTGATCTATGCCCTCTGACCGTTTGCTAACATAATCCATTATTACTAAGAACTGGAGTGGGCTGAAACCTGAAGCACAACCACTCCCAACTGGAACCCACTATTTGTACTTGTACACAGCCTATCCTAATTATACCAATGATTTGGGACTTTGAACATTGCAGGACTGCCCAAATCAGCTTTTCTTGAGACCTTGTCATATGCTTTCACCAAGTTTAGGAATGCGGATCGGTATTCCTTCCTGATCTCCAACTTCTTCTCTATTATCTGACTCAGTGCAAACACTGGCTCACTTGTACTATATTCTGATCTGAAGTGCTCATCTCCCGTCTTATCTTTTAATATGTTGCATATTCATTTATCAATCATCCACTGAAGCATTTTCATGCATTGTGACAGGAGTTTGATACCTTTGCAGTGCCCATTGTTAAGAAAGCCCCATTTGTCCTTATACACTGGCACTAGAATGATTATTTCCTAATCATCTGGGATACACCCTTTCCTCCTTATTGTGATAATACCCACAGGAGCCATTTCTCCCCTAACTCAACCAACATCCTGATCATATCTGCCACAACTTCATCAGAGTCTGCTTCATTCCTCTGACTTAATTTTAAATACTGCAGTTTATACATCTGCTACAATGGGTTTCTCTTTCTTCATAGGCTGTGAATGGGACAGTACAGCTTCTGTGGTGTTTTCATCATTAAGAAATGACATCTTAATTAACAGATTCTCTAATATTTAACTATAATAAAATACTAGACAAAATAGAACAAACAATTGGTTACTGGAATAAATATATCTTTTCAACAGCAGACAGATTATATAAATATTATACTTAATACAAAACCAAATATATTATTCAAAGATACAATAAACTAATTTTAAATTTTCTATGGTTTCCAAATAAACCCCGTATAGCCTTAAATAAACTTTTGCCAGATTGGGAAGATGGTGGAATTAATTTACCGGATATTGATTTATATATTACCTCATCTGTTATTAAAAACATAACACTATGGTTAAATAATTCATACACACCTATATGGAAACAAGCCCATGAGCAGTAGAAATCAATTATAATCACATACAAGACAACTTAACAGTAATACCATCACCCCTTATATGGATGTTAAAAGATTATTTTTAGGAAAAGGAATAATATTAATAAATTGCCATCAAACTATGTAAGTTCTACACTTTCAGTGTTCAGAACATATATAAACAAAATACCAAATATTAATTCTTGGATTTTTCTTATTTTCCTATAGCTTTTACACCAAATATTCTAGATACATTCCAAATATCTAAAATAAATATACTTAAAGAAGAAACATTACTCTTTTGGCATCAACTTATAGAGAAAGGGAAAATTCTAACAAAGGAACAGATAATTTATAATTATAATATAAATAAAGACAATTGGCTGTTTTACAAAATCTAAGGCATTTTCTTATAAATAAAATAGAACAAATGCAACCTTCAGTTAGACATGAAGCTCCAAAACTCATTGAATACCTTATTCTTATCACAAAACAGCCTTATCAGGGTACAGGTTATTTGTCTAATATCTATAAAATTGTTAAAAACAAAAACTATCATGAAAAATCATACTGGGATTATTATACTTTAATAAACAACCATCCTCCAGTTGAAGAAGAAAAAGTAATATTCTAAAATCTTCCAAATTTTCTACATTATCAAAATACTGGCAATTATTCACTTGGAGATATCTACATAGAAGTTTCTATACACCACATAGGTTAGCCAAAATGTATTCTATTGAAGATCAATGTTGGAGATGCCATACCAAGATAAAAGCAGATTGGCAGCATGTTTTTATGAATGTATATGTCTTAATATGTACTGGAAATCCATTAATTATTTTTCAGACTGTTTATAATGATAATTTTCAATTAACAAAGTCTTTCATTTTATTCAACTCTCCTATTCCAAACTGTGTACCAAAAAGACACTAAAATTCTATGGTCACTATTGGCAATTTAAATCATAACTATACACTGGAAAAATGAGGCTTCGAATTTGAGACTTTAACAACAACAGTTGCTCACATGGAAATATTAACAGTGAAGAACAGAACTAAAAGATCTACTTCTTACTATTACTCTTGGATGAAAGTACTGGAAATACTTGAAAATATCGAAGAAGATATATCATCTTATGTTTCTAACTTTATATAATATAGAATTTCAATGTTATTTGCATAGACACCAACGTAAATAGTTATATAATGGTTTGAAGTTAGTAATGTTTTAGAATTGTAAATATGTTATTTATCTTTATTTCATGTAATGTTTAAGACATCTTATTTGAAATAATAAAAAAAAAATATTTAGTGAAAGAAATGACATCTTAAAACAATGCAATTCGAAACCTCTACTAACCCTAGGTCGAGGCAAAGCAGTTGACTACTTCAACAACATGTTTATCAATGTTCTCAATTCTGTCACTCCTTTTAGGAAAATAAAAGCCAAAGCAAATTATGCTCCATGGCTACACAGGGATATTAGAGCCCTACTTAAATCTAGAGATAAGGCCTGGAAGACATGGAAAAAAGACACTTCTAACCAAGCCATGCAAAACTATAAACAACTTAGGAATCTAGCCAAAAAACAGACCAAACTAGATAAACAAAACTACTTTTTAAGTCTCCAAAACAAACACTCAAAACCCCCCCCCCAAAATTTGGCACTCCATCAACTCCCTCTTAAAACCTGATAAAACAACAACCCTTGTCCCCACCTCCCCAAATAATGATAAGTATGACATTGCTTCCCAATGTAATCATCATTTTATAAACTCAATCCAGACTCTATCCACCCAGTTATCCAAGACAAATCCCACACTTACAACTAAAAATGAGAACTCTCCAAGTAACTGTACCACAACACCAAATAATATACCCCCTTCACTCTCTCACCTGTTCCAACAACTAAAATTAAAAAAACTCCTCCTAAACTTGAAACCTACCACTTTAGCTGCAGATGGTATACCTGCTACCTTTCTAAAAATGGCAGCTGACTCACTGGCTTATCCAGTTTCCCCCACACCCCCCCCTACTTAAATATACCAACTCCGTGACCGCACTACAGTGCCGAAGGCGGCAAACTACGGAAGCGGCTAAGCAAATTATTTCTCAGGGAAAGAATTTGCTTACATGCCGCTTTGATATTTTGCCGTTTCATTGTTTTCAGTTCGACCAAGACGCATTCGGAAACATGCATCTTTGGACTGCTGATAGTAACCCAAATTAATCACCATAGGAACAATAACAATTTTGTATCTGCTACCTTCTTGGAACTTTCCAAGGTATTTGACATGGTGTCAAACCCAAAACTAATAGATGCCCTCACATCCTTATCCTTTGCTACCCCTACCATATCCTGGTTTAACAGTTACCTCTGTGATAGACAGCAGTCTGTCCAATGGCAAGATGTACTATCTCCTCTACTTCCCAATTCCATAGGCTTACCTCAAGGCTCAATACTGGGTCCACTTCTCTTCTCCATCTTCACAAATAACCTGCACACTGCCACACAACAGGCCACTCTTGTACAGTATGCTGATGACTCGACACTCATCTGCGCAGCCCCATCTCTCTCTACCCTACAGCAACTGGCCCAAGAGTTCTTCTCTGCTGTTGAAAATTGGATCACTGGTATCCAACTCGTCCTTAACCCCAGCAAGACTAAATTACTTTTATTCACTCCAAATAAATCCAAATTCACTCCCCTAATCTTTTCAATCTCATCCAAATATGGCACTCTAATCACTCCTTAAAACCATACCAAACTCCTCAGGGTAGAAATAGACAAAAATCTCTGCTTTGATGTTCACATAGCCCAAACTATCCAAAAGGTTCACAAAAAAGGGTACTCTTTATAAGCACAAGAATTTTCTCACTGATAAAGCAAGAATCACCTTAGCCCAAAGTCACCTTCTGTCTACACTTACATACACAGCCCCAATGTTAACCCACATTAGAAAAACGATCTTGATAAAACTGAATCATGCTACAACAAAAATTGCAAAATTTGCTAATAACTCTACATTCAGAACCCATCACTGCCAAGTACTAAGACATCTTAAATGGCTCTAATTACCCCAATTACTCACCTACCAACAGCTAACTATTGTATTTAATATCCTGACCAACCCTGAAAAAGCACCTCCCCTACAACAACTTCTCATCCACTACTCTATCACTTGCCCCCTCCACTCTACCACAACGGCTAATAACACTGCAGGAAAATCCCTCTACTCTCATATCATAGCTAAGGCCTGGAACAACCCCCCCCCCATTACCTCTACCACAAATGTTATACAATTCAAAAAACTTCTTAAATCACATCTCCTGGAAACATGCCCATGTATAACTTAACTAACTTTCTCCTGCCACTAGACTTCTCCAACCACAACTGAACCAACTCACAACATAGGCATTTATTCATTTACACCTTATCTACTATGTCAAGTATTTTAGTCTCATAACCATTTCAGCTATGATTTAGCCTATTATGTAAACTCTTTGACTTATCCTCTCAAAGCAAGTTATTATTAATCATCTCAACTGTTATATTCTAGTCTGAAAATCTGACTGTTTTCATGTACTTTTTGTAATTTGTTATTGTTCTTATATTTGTGGAGCTTTTCTCCCTGGGCCTCCACTGAAAATAGACCCAGCCCAGCTGTATTTCCCCGGTTTACAAATGTAAAATGAAATGAATGAAATAAATAAATAAAGAAGCTGCTCAAAGTGCTCCTTCCATCTCAATTTCATTTCCTCAGAACCAGTGAACAAATTGTTGTTGGTATCCCTTATGAATGGATTCTGATAACTATCTTCTTTATCTTTCTGTCTTTGCTTTGCAAGCTTATTGCCATATGTTGAGTCACTTTACAGAAGATGGTAAAGTTTTTCTAATGGTTTGATTTTTGATACCTCAAATGATCTCAGCCTCAGTGGGTCAACCAGTATTTCTTCTTAGCCTTGACCATGTTTTGCATCTCCCACTTCATTCTACACTTTCTTTCTTTCTTTTGATAACTTCCTGCACTTCTGTTTATCACTGACAGCGTTCCATATCTAACTTAATTCCAGACCTATCTCAGCTGCATAACTTATAGTCTTCACACATGCTGTTTTCAGATGCTGCCACTCATCAGCGGCTCCACCTGTTTCCCCTTCTCCCCGAGGTGCTAGAGCTCCAAGCATTTCCTTAACTCATTCTCTCCAATGGAGCTCTGGATGTTTACACTGTAACTTCCAATGGTGGAGCCTACGTTTTTTGATTGCATCAAATTATGTCCTTACATTTCAAATAAATGTTCATAGCTCTGGAGCCATAGAAGTTACTGAAAAACTGTAAATGGAAAACTCTTCATCACAAACTATTTTTATAGTGGTAGTATTTTGTAGGTTCTAGGTCCTAAACTGGATTTTATAAGTCACAGTAAACAATGTAATTATTAAGTTTGTAATATTTATTTATTTATTTAACATTTGTTGACCAGGGCAGTCCGACTGGACAGCAAGTGTTCGTTTGCAGCGGAGGCCCTGGGAGCAAATCTCCAACATACAGAAACATCATATAACAGAAACAATGAATAGTGTATGTAATACATAGTGCTACAAGAACATACAATGCCCAAGTTTAAGGAGAGCAGTTCAAAGGACAACATTATACAAAGGTGGTTAAATATAAAATGAAAAAAAAAAAACTATTTTACATTATTTACATGTTTGTTTGACAGAATCATAAGCAAGTAGTTGAGGAGATGGAGGAAAGATATGGTGAGTTAAGGGCAAGGAAGGATGATAGTAAGATTAATCAGGTTTATACATGAGCAGATCCATGTATTGGCTAGGTGAAGTTTCAGTTTGTTTCTGAAAAAGGCCAAATTATTTTCAAGCCTTATTTCTTGGGGGAGGGAGTTGCAGGTTTTGAGACTGTGTAAAAATAGAGATTCACCTGCACAATTTTTACACTTAGTTTTTTCGAGTAGAGCAACATTGGAGGAGCTTAATTGTTGAGTACTGCTGTATAAGCTGAGGAGGCTTGTTAGTGCGGGGATTTTTATGTGGGGAATATAGTATCTGATGAACAAAAATGAGTTGGTTGTAAGTTAGTAGGTTAGGGAGTTCTAGCCAGTGCAGTTGTCTCAGGGATTGGCAGTGATGAGGGGGGATTTGGAGTTGATAGCGAACCTGGCAATTTTATTGTAACATGTGCTGAGTATATTAAGGTCAGCCTTGTTTAATCCTGTAGGCACTGGGGATGCATACAGAAGTGTGGATGAAAGATGAGTTCTCGCTAAAGTGACCATAGCTTCATTGGAGAGGTAATGTTTGCAACGATATAGGGCTCCTAGTTTTTTGTGAACTTTGGATACTGTAAGAGCAATATGTTTGTCATATTTTAGATTTTGGTCAATAGTCAGACCAAGCAGTGTGGCATGTGTCACTGGTGAGATTAGAGTGTTATTGGAAGAGGTGATAGAGAAAGAGATATGGAAGTTAGACATTTTAGCGGGATGAAAGAGCATTAGTTGGGTCTTTTTTGGGTTTAATATCAGTTGGGCGTCCTTTAGCCAAGTCTCTATTTCAGTGAAAGTCTCCTGGGTTTTGGTCTGAAGCAGTTGCATTGTAGGTGCAAAGCAGATTACTGTAGTGTCATCAGCATATTGTACTATGCTAGCTTGATGAGTGGCAGTGTGAAGGGTATTTGTGAAGATGGTAAAGAGCAAGGGTCCAAGTATGGAGCCTTGAGGTACCCCTTGTGAAACAGGAAGAAGAGAAGAAAGTGAGTTGTGCCATTTTACTGCTTGAAATCGACTGCTGAGATATTCATTAAACCAGGGAAGGAAGGGGGTATCAACACAGTACCTGGACACTGTATCGAAAGCTTTTGATAAGTCTAAGAAGATGGTAGCGACAGGGTTGCCTTGATTCCTGTGCTGATTGACTGTGTTGGTGAATGTTATTATTGTGAGATGGTACTATATGCTGGGTGGAAACCATGTTGGGTATTGGATAGTAGATTATTGGACAGAAGATGGTTAATTAATTGTTTATGAATGCATTTTTCTAGGATATTATTTTGTAAACAACTTATAAAATCTCAACAACCACTCAAGTTATAAACATGGTGTCAGCCGCATTTTAGTACCCAAACTGAGAGCTTTTATATGAGGATAAACACTTCTGTCTGGGTTACTTGATTGACAAGATATTTAGAAAAATATGAAATTTATGACAATATACATAAATATTACATGAACAATAATTAATTTATCTCGACCAGCACTAGACAGAGCCCACATGTCAAGGAAGCTGCGTTTAGCATTGTGTAAGCTTTAAGATGAAATCTTCTAATACTTTGCTTGTAGCATGGTTTTGGAATTATTAATGCAAAGATGAACAAGCAAAAGTTTGATGGCTAGAAGCATCAGTAGGATGTAACTGCAGAAATACCTGGAGGTGTCACTGAGCTTTCATTCCAGTAAATTTCCTTAAGCTTAGTCCACTCTCCAATCACTGCTTTCATCTGATTGTGGCCATCAGTGGTTTATGCTGGGGGATGACTGAGTCACTGGAGGTGACTTTCAATCTCTGATTTTACCCCAATGCCCTTTTCTTACTAAAAGGAAATCTAACCAAGTTCCATGCTGACCACTCTTGTATGTTATCTTGTGACTCTCTCTTCTGGCAAGCCATCTACTGGCAGCCATTAAGCAATTTGACAGCCAGTTGCCACACCTATGTAGATCCAGGTAGTCCTCATATCTTGTTCTGTTTGTTCCAATATGACCATTCAGTTTCCCCCCTGGCAGCACCAACTCTACCCTGCTTTATCAAAAGTGTAAGCTTTAAGATGAAATCTTTTAATACTTTGCTTGTAGCATGGTTTTGGAATTATTAATGTAAAGATGAACAAGCAATAGTTTGATGGCTAGAAGCATCAGTAGGATGTAACTGCAGAAATACCTGGAGGTGTCACTGAGCTTTCATTCCAGTAAATTTCCTTAAGCTTAGTCCACTCTCCAATCACTGCTTTCATCTGATTGTGGCCATCAGTGGTTTATGCTGGGGGATGACTGAGTCACTGGAGGTGACTTTCAATCTCTGATTTTACCCCAATGCCCTTTCCTTACTAAAAGGAAATCTAACCAAGTTCCATGCTGACCACTCTTGTATGTTATCTTGTGACTCTCTCTTCTGGCAAGCCATCTACTGGCAGCCATTAAGCAATTTGACAGCCAGTTGCCACACCTATGTAGATCCAGGCTGTCCTCATATCTTGTTTTGTTTGTTCCAATATGACCATTCAGTTTCCCCCCTGGCAGCACCAACTCTACCCTGCTTTATCAAAAGTGTGACAACTGCTAGCTGAATCCCCAATTTTCCTCACCATCACAGCTCTGTTTAATTTCTCCAACTCTTTTGAGTTTCTAGTACCATGACAGGAATAGACCCCACTCCTAAGTAAAAATATGATTAAAGTTCATGAAATTAATATTGTTTCATTCTTTAATGTTAGCCAAAAGTGCTCTTCATGGCACCCGTAATGTGCCTATTGTGTGAGGTGTAGGCTGTGATTATGAAGATTGCTCAATGTTTATACTGCAGAATGATTATCAGAAGTCTGTTACAGATTGTTGTTTCTTGGATACACAGGATATCCTGTTTCCTCCTTACCATTATGTCTTCTACTTTCAAGCTGATTCCTGTCTGTGAACAAATACTCAGTGCTACAATTTTTAGTTAATTTCTGGCAGGCCAACTAGTTTTATGTTTAGCTTTAACTAAAAATTCCAGGTGGGAAAAATGGACACCAGCCACCCAGTATCTTAATGGAACAGTGCTGCGGGGCTTTATGGCAGTCATACACAAGTCAACAGGGGCATGGAAATACCTCATACTGTTAGCATGGGTCCCTTGCATAGGTCAGAGTTGGCTGTGTCCTCAACCCACTCAGCACCAGCAAATACTCATGTCCCTTTTTAACGATATTAGTCGACATGAGCATATCATCTACAGCAATTATTTAAATAGTTCGACATTGGGGAAACAGTAAAACTGAAGTCATGTTCTACAATACTAGAGTCTCTTTCAAAAGAAACTGACAATAAAACTGTGGCAGACATTCTAATTAAACAGATCTCTAGACACATGTTCTATTACAAACTGAGCAGATGACTCGGAGTAAAACAATGATTCCCTAACAAATGTACTTTATCTGAGAGTAAGGTGCCACACATATCTAAAGTAGATGATGTTACTGCTGACAGGTTCTACATGGAACATTCTAGAAAACCATAGCATATGACATTTTAGAAGAAAGTCATTTCCAGCATATATTTCTGCAAAAAAGCAAAGCTATCTTAGACTCTACAGAACTGTAATAACCAAGATTACATGCTTAAAGCATATCTAGATTGGCACATGGATGTGTGAATAATGCCACTCAGCAGAGATGAAGTCCCACTAGGGTTTCTGTAAGCTAATCAAGTCACAAGAATTGTATGGTGAAATGGCTCCTTTCATGTGGCTTAAATATAGGCATGTGTGTTTTTGATTCGATTAAGCAGTCCCAAAACAGCAATGGCAATTAATCATGTCTGGTATCAGCAACTATTGCCACAATGCTTCCACTACAACACTAAATTCTGTCATCAAACATTGTTGAGGATTCTAGAAGTGCCTTAATAAGCAGAAAATAAATAACTAGTTTGCAGTGCCACGCTGGTGAGGTGGTTCTTACGGACTATTTTTCCAACTTAAGGTTTAAACTGCTATATGCAGATGTTACACTTATATGCTGTTGGCAATATCATTAATATATATTACAATAAAGTGCAAATTAGTGCACGGAAAGGCTATGTGGGGCAGTGTAACATAATACATCTTTGGGAAGAGAATCCCTGTCAATCCACAAGCAGGTGCCACCTTACTATTAGCACTCTTACATGGTATCAAAAATGTATATTTCTAGCATTTTATTGTGGATATATACAGTTAATATCCCAAGCTATTTCTTCTCAGATATATGAAGGCAGAGTTCTGTGCAGATTTTTTTTAGAATAATTGAATCGCCTTTGCCAACGACTGTACACGAAGATGGAGCCATTAGTAACAAAACGTAAGTCGAGGACCTTCTGAGAAGCACAGCTTTAGGACACATGACCACAAATGTGTTAAGAGTAAAGATAAGATAGCTGTTTTGTCTGATGAAGGTTAGGTATTTCCTAGCCGAAAGTGCTCACAATAAACAGTTTGTTTCGTAAAGTATTTCTGACTGCTGCCGGCTTTTATGGTTTCCATTTTGTTGGTTTTTAACAGTTTTTATTTGTTCGTCTGAAGTTTGCGTTAACAGTAAAATCAGTTACTGCATTAAACTGTGAGGCTTGTGTATGTTATTGCCATAAATAGCATGCCTCCCAATTACTCTGCCTCCCTGGACTTTTCTGATTTCATCAATAAATAATCTGCTTTGAGCAATGGCCATGCTAAGTTCCACTATCTCACTGGTTTAGGGTTAGCATGGCACTTAACCAACAAGTAACCATCTTCCTGGAGTGCAAAATTAGATATATAATCTAATTACATATGCTGTCATAATGGAAACACTTCAAGAAGACAGTTGTAGGGTAAAGCATTTCAAACTAAGCAACTGATTGTTTAAGCAGGTACAAAAAATGGAAAATGGATTTTGAGCCACTACACTATTTTAAATTTTAATTTAAAAATGCAGCAAGACCAGATTCAGAAAAATGTGGCATTATTTATACATCCTCTGGGGGGCATCAACTTGCTGTTGCTGTCGTGTTATGTTACTCTAATGGCACCAACCTGCTGCTGTGTTATGGTGCTCTGATGGCATTAGCCTGCTGCTGTGTTATGGTGCTCTGATGCCACCAACCTGCTGCTGTGTTATGGTGCTCTGATGGCACCAACCTGCTGCTGTGTTATGGTGCTCTGATGGTACCAACCTGCTGCTGTGTTATGGTGCTCTGACGGCACCAACCTGCTGCTGTGTTATGGTGCTCTGATGGCACCAACCTGCTGCTATGTTATGGTGCTGTGATACACAGCTTGCAGTACATAGACACCAAGTTGTCTTAGAACAGTGATGAACCCAGTCTTGGTGCTTTTGCATTAAGTTGTAAGTTCAAGTTGTGGCTTTACCTTATTAGTTTAATTGAATTCTGCACTATTCCGTTCACCTGCTCCTTTCTGCATTTTGTAGACAGGCTACTTTGTGTTGTTTTAGGCTGCTAGCTTAAATGGTAAGTTGAGCGGTTATCTTTTAATATATACCACAGTGTACTGATAGGTGTCACTCAGAGCCTGGTTAATTATTTTTTTTATGTCTTGATGCAATGACTATGGCTTTGTGTCTCTTCAAGATGTATGTGTCCGAGAGAGGTAACATTTATAACTATTTATGCTCTATGTGGGTAAACTTAATTTTTTCCATTGTTAAGAGTTTTGCTTTATATGTAGTTGTGACATACTAAATAATCTAAAAATAGTATTTTAAAAATGTATCTGTGGGCAGTTATATTTAAGATGCTGTGTTTACTTGCATTATAATTAAGTATATTTTTCTAGTGTATTGTATCCAGTATGTTTTTCCCCCCAACAGATTACTATTTAAAAGTGATTTATTAATAGTACAGCAGTGTGGCACAAATGTGTAAGACCAAGTGCTGCTAGACCTGAACCCTGCATTAGTGATAGGTTTGATTCTGACAGCCTCCACTGGCCTACTGTGTGACTCTAATCAAGTAACTTAAGCAGACAATGCTCCTGGATCACCCCAGAAAAGGGAATGTACGCCAAGTGGGTTTACATGCTTAACAAATGCTGGTGTTTGCAAGTTTTTTATTTATGATTAACAAGCATTATTTAATGTAAGCTACAGAGAGTTTTATTTCTAAATACTGTGCATAACAATGTTGATGATACATTTTGTAATTTTAAAGCACTCATTTGTTTACCCACAGTAAGATGTTTGTTGAGTGTATTTCATGTATATACTAGTAGGTGTCAACATTCTTTAACAGCATTAATGAAACAGTTTTAAGCACGCAGACTATGGCCTCATTGTATGACATGGAAGTGAACAGATACACTTATTTTGACACTAAATCATTTAGTAGTGCAACAGGCATGCAGTTCTGATGTAGAAAAATTAACATATTTGTACAGTCTAACAGGTTCAGTATCCATATATACAGTCACACTGAGGATGCAAACATACTTAATGATAACATTTAAGGCATACGGTTGCTATGGTTTTGTACCTTTAGCTAAGATTTGATTTTGAAAGTTGGCAGATTGAACGGTAAAGTAACTGTTGAAGCAAACAGGTAAAAGTAAAATCCCGATAACAAAAACATTGTCTTGACTTATTAAATACAAAATGATGACATAATCCTTTCAATACTTTTTATGTCTCCGAGATATGACACTACACAAAATGACATATCTGAATAAGGGTCTAATTCTTTTACTTGGGAATGAAACTGCCTCTTACTTTTTTGTGTTGCTATGGAAACAACCCTTGCAGAAGCAGGACAGCCACCCTGTATGCTTATTATGTATGTGCATTTATATGTTTATTAAAAAAGGCATAGTTATGTAGCTAGTGAGATTTCTGTTTAAAGTGACAGCATTATCAATACTAGTCACTATTTTCCATGTGATACACTAAGCATTAGTGTCACATGTAAACTGACACACTTTACATGGAAAGTTTCCTAAGTGAGAAGATGTAGCACATGATCTTAAAGAAAATTCAGGAAAAGTATGACAGTGCACTGTTATGAAGCGAAGCAGAAGAATGACATACTGCAAATATGTGTGCCACCAACAGACATTGAAACGCATCCTTCTCTTTTATAGGGTCCTAGGCTGCTTTCTGGTAAGGTTCACGCATTTCTTAATACAGCAGATACAATAAAAATAACTTTTAAAAAAGCAATGCCTGTCTTCTCTATCCTAAGAATGTGAAAAAATACACCATACTGTAATACATATGCAAAACAATGTGTACAATAAGGAAAGCAGTAATAAGGTTAGTATGATTAATCATCCAGTATGAGAAATTCTTTAACAGCTGACTGAGCTGAAATGGGCTTACACATTATAGAATATGTATATATATATATATATATATATATATATATATATCTATATATATATATATATATATATATATAAAATATATGAGACAGTCAAATCTTAAGGTAAGTGTGAAATAAAGTTAGAGAAATATAGAAAGTTATTACACAGTGACAGAATATGATGTGCTTAAGTAATGTTCCAGTGACATAACACTGACATTTGTTGTGTTTCAGATGATGAGTATTTAGTTGTGTCCTATATTTCTTTGATATAGGAGGGGACAGATTCACAGAGTGTGGGTCTTAGAACAGAGAAGCAATGATCTCTGTAGTAAAGCTTACTTTTGGACCTAGTATTATGGGGAACTGAATGGTCCTAATTCCCGATAATGTAGAACGAGGGATGTCGTATTAGTTTAGCTGCTAAGGGGGAGAATGTCTAGTCATATAAAAATGAGAACAGTTGAGAGACTAATAGGGGGTCAGTTCTTTCTTGACTGTGAGACATTTTGTTTTTTTTATACTTTTGCAGTGGTGTTCACAAAGTAAAGAACTTGCAGATTTTACTGGTGACTGACTGTATGTGCACCGTTTGTCTTTGAAAGAAAATGCTACCAAGAGGAGGCTGTACTCCAGGTAAGAATGGAAGATGCCTTGAATATAAACAGAGACAATTTGTTGGCCTAGAAATGTTAACTTTTTTCCTGGTTTTGTTGGGATGGAAAGTGAAGCTGAGAGATGGCCAAAGATCCAATTATTAGAATGTACAAATGTTTTCTATGCAAATATTTTTCTGATCAAATACTTGTCAATAAGAATGAGTTTCAAGGAATGTTTTTTTTTGTTTTGTTTTGCATGTGTTTAGGACTAGGGCTGTTTTTTCTTAATCCATCACATAAGGAAGAGGAAATCAGCTGAAAAATCCTTCTTGGAATGCTGTGAGGGATAGTTTTTATCAGAAGATTGCCATGTAATCTGCATAACATAGAAAAAGAAGTGGAGGGAGGTCAACGGGAAGTGTATTTACTTATTTATTTTTGTCAAGGATAACTTTATTAACAAATATGGAAAATAGGGGGGTGGGAAGCATAAAACTTTGTGGGACTCTTTCTTAGATTAGGAGGAGGAGAGAGTGAGGACTGGACCTTTGACAGTAAAGTGTTGGTCAGACAGATAATTCCGGAACTATGGATTGGTATCTGAGATCATATTTTATCTCAAGTAGGTGTTTTAAAAGAATTCTGTGATCTACTAAATCAAATGCTTTGTAGAGGTCAATAAAAATTATGGCTGTCAGCTGGCCTTTGTTGATTTTTAGAAAGATTTAATATGTGAGAGTCCAAAGTGCTGTTATTGTGCTGTGTCCTGACCAAAAGCAATGTTGTTTGTGTGAAACAATTGATGCATTCTATTAGCTGTATGCAGGCGAGTTTCTCTAGGATTTTTCCTAGGGAGGGGAGAATGGAAACTTGGTAGTAATGTGAAGGTTTGGAAGGGTTGATTTGTTTTGGAAGTGGGTTAACTATGGCCATTTTCCAGATTATGTGCATAGTGTTTTATGTCATGCATAGGTTACATATACATTTAAGGGGTGCATGTATAAAATCTCTGCAATAGTATACGAACCACAGATGTATATTATCTGATTCTGAGGGACCATATCTGTTCAAACAGTGATTCAGTGTCATTGCTTTCTTTGTATTTAAAGTAGGACATTAATGTAGGGAGAAGGTTCGGGAAAACAGGAATGGGATACTGTAATGTTATATACGAATGGGAGATTGCTAAATTCAGTAAGAAAGTTAGATGGTGTAACAGAGTGAGCTATTTTTTGGGGTTGTTGAAGATGATCTATCTATTATCTGAATGACTTCTTTCTAAAACTGTTTAGGAGTTTTGATTAGAGAGTTTTGTTTTGATTTCATGAACTGACATTTATGTTATCTTAGGCCTTGTTTTGCTAGGTTTCTGAGGTGAGTTAATTTAGTGTGGTTTCTTGGGTAGGGTTGGCATTCCAGGTATGCCAAGCATTATCTCCCTTTTAAAAATGATTTTAGCTCAGTGGTATGCCACTTGTTTTTTACTGGTTTATATAATCTAGAAATTAGGGGGGACACATATCTTGATTTTGTAAGAGTACTGGTGAATGATTCTGCTTGTTAACTTGTGTCAGTGAAATATAAAACTGATGGCCAATCCTGGGTGCTTAGGGCTGCTTTCAGTTTAATAACATTACCCTTATTAAATGTCTGTTGTAGTAATTTATCTGCCCACCAGGTGGTACCCCTACCCAATTCTATCTTCCATAGGTCCATCCCTCTGACTCACAGTGTAATTACCTACACTTCTGATGTGAAAATCTTGCTAATAATCTTGCCCACTTTAGATTTCTCCTACTAGTTACACCCTTTGTTCCTAGTATTTCCCTTCCTCTATTTCTTTTATCTCTACACTTACACTTAACTATTCTTACCTTCAATAGTCAGTGCTTTGCTGATTGTTTCTATTTGAGCTTCTTCCTCCTTCTCTTGTCTCTTCCCACTCCGTTCGCCCTGCGGGCTTCACTCCGCTCCCCTACCCCCAATTCCCACCCACCCCCATTGGTCCTAGACTGATACTACTAAACCACACCCGCCTCTCCATCCAACAAATAAGATACTCCCTCCACCCTAGATAATTGCACCACACCCATACTGCATACATCCTATCACAAGCCCCCTCCTGCAGTGTTTTTAACATCCACTTATACCTCTGTATACTTCCTTAAACCTTTCTTACCTTGCTTATATTTCCCTTAATTGTAGTACTCATGCCTACCACTACTAGCTCTACACTAACTAAACTACTACTCAACACCATACTTTTATCTGTTCTAACCACAGCCTATGTCTTAACCTCCTTTGAACACCTAACTTATTCCCAATTTCACTATCCACACCATCACCCATAATAATATAAATATATTATCCACACCTACATACTTACTAGCAAAGTACCACAGACTGGCCCACCTTAGATACGATAGCCTAATATTTAAGAAAGTTCAGTATCAAATTAATAACATACATTATTCTTTGCTTATACTAAAAAAGCATTCCTTACAAGATGGAGACAGCCATCCTAATCCAGGATCAGCCAATATCCTAACCACTGAATCTCTTACCACTAAACCCTCTATCCCACACACCCCAGATAAACACCCTAACTCACTCCTGATAGCACACCTCAATATTCAGAGTGTTAATAACAAAGTTCCCCATCTCCATGTTCTTTTAGATGTACACTCTTTTGACATACTATGTTTGACAGAGACTTGGCTAAAACCAGGAACCCAGGATAATGAAATCCTCCCAATAGGATATAATATATTGTGACTAGACCGTAAAAAGAAAGGGAGGGGGAGTAGCAATTCTTTTCAATGATGGATTACAAGTCACTTCTTTACCTTATAACCCGTCTAAATACAGTAATACAGAAGTTCTTATTTCCAAAGTACAACTAAATTCTAGTAAATCCATATACATCTTCTGCATCTACCTACCTCCTGGAAACAATATATGTACACTTGAAGATATTCTTAGTTGGGTATCATTAACCTTCCCACAAGAAACTATAATCCTAGGTGACTTCAATATTGACTGGAAGTGCATTAATACTGACCATCCGACTTCTCATATTAACCTTCATGGCTTCTCTCAGACCATCACCTCCCCAACTAGAATTAACAAACCAATCAAAAAAGAGAGCACCTTGGAATGGATCCTTATTAATAACTACCACCAACCTTATAAAGTAGGTATCTTCCCTAATGATGTCAGTGACCACTCTTTGACCTACATAATCAGGCAAAAGATTGATATCTCTCACCAAGCTTCATACAGGACTATACGGTCAAACAAACATTTTAACCAAAGGCTATTCCAAACTGAACTTAGCTCTTGTGATTAGTCTCCCCTAAAAACCCTCCCACTTGAAGAGGCTGTCAAACACTTTAACTCTAAATTCTTAAATATCTTTGGCCAACATGCACCAAAGCGCACTATCAGAACTAGGTCAAGACCAGCCCCATGGCTCTCTAAAGACACTAGGCAAAAAATATTACTCAGAAATAAAGCCTGGACTAGGTGGAGAACTACCAAAAACATACCAGATCAACAAACATTTAGACAAATGAGAAATGTGACAAAAAAGCAATACTTACAGGCAAAAAACTTTTACTATAAAATGCAGCAAACACACCTAAATGATCCCCAAAGATTCTGGGCAAGTATCAATAGTCTGTTACACCCAGGTCACTGCAGTACCCCAACTGGTGCTAATCATGAGACTCCCAACCAAACTGCTAATGCCTTTCATACCTCCTTTACTGAAGCCATCCAATCTCTAGCCAGCCAGCTAACCCTTGACAGCTCCAGCCTTCCTAATCCCATTTCCAGCTCGCTTCCTACTTTCCTATTACAACCCATCTCTTCTATTTTCATCTACAAACTCATTCTAAAATGTAAGCCTTGTACTCTTCTGCTGACCAGATTCCAGCTCAATATCTGCAAAAAGCAGCTAAAGCAGCAGCTTATCCTATAGCCATCCTAATAAACAGAACTATTAATGAGGGAACCATCCCAATCATCTGGAAAATCTCACACATAATCCCGCTACATAAAGGAGGCAACTCCAATGAATATTCTAACTATCGACCTATAGCCCTACTATCCCCCTTAGCAAAAATAATGGAAAAAATGCATTCATCATCAGCTTCTAGACCATTTACTACAACACAACTTACTAGCACAAAGCCAACATGGCTTTAGACCATACCATAGTACCACTACAGCCCTCTTAACCTTCACTGACACCATTAACAGAAATCGCAATAACAATGCTCTCTCTTCAGCTCTATTTATTGATCTTTCAAAAGCTTTCCATATAGTACACCACCCATTGCTTATAAATATTCTCAAATCAATTTCTCTTGACACTCTAGCTGTACAATGGTTCAGCTCTTACCTGGGTGACAGACAGCAAGCTGTTATGTGGGAAAATAATCTATCATCCCACCTGCCAGTTATACTAGGTGTCCCCCAGGGCTCCATTCTATGTCCCCTATTATTCTCTATTTTTATTAATGATCTCTGCAAAGCTACTCCTCATGCAACCTGTATATAATATGCAAATGATTCAACAATAATCTAAACAGCCAAATCTTCATCTGAACTACAATCCTTAACTCAGAAAATGTTTAACATAGTAGAGTCATGGTTTTTAAAACACTGCCTCCTCCTAAATCCTAAAAAAACTAAGCTCCTGCTTTTTACCCCTACCCGTAATTATACATCTATAGATTTCTCTGTTACTTCTAATAATGGTACCCTCATATCCCCTGACGCTACCACCAAGCTCCTAGGAATTACTATAGACAACAACCTTAACTTCGACTCCCATATTAATAACACTATAAAAACAGTTAACAGAAAAATGGGCTCCCTATACAGAGTCAAATCCTTCCTCACTCGTATAGCAAGATCTACTATTGCCCACTCACATCTAATCTCAACACTCCTTTATGCCTCACCAATCTATACTAATCTGTCAAAACATAATCTTCTCAAACTAGCTACCTCCTATAACAACATTGCCAGATTTGCCACTGGTAATCCCTTCAGAACCCATCACTGTGAGAATCTAAAACAACTAGGATGGCTTGAACTACAAAATCAGCTTCAATATAGCCAACTTACCATTGCACATAAGACCCTCAACCACCCTAACAATACTCCAGTACTCTCAAACCTCATAACCCCTTATAAAAATCTTACTAACTTACGATCATCAAATAAATTGTTAGTTAGCATAAATATGTCAAACAACATGGCAGGTAATTCTCTGTTCTCAAACACTACTGGGAAAAACTGGAACCTTCTACCTACTAAATTGACTTCTCTTCCTTCCCTACCCCTCTTCAAACAAAAACTGAAAATACTCCTCAGAACAAAATGGTTATGCCCTTGCAGCAACCCTGACTAACCTATCACCTCTGCTATTCCCTCTACTCTCCCTAATTAAGTCTGTATTCTTTATTGCATATGTAAGCAGAACTGTTAATAAGAAACTGCTAGGATTGACTTTATGTGAATAGTGTGTTCTATATTTTGTAAATAGTTATTAACCATTGTGTTCTATATTTTGTAAATAATTATTAACCATTGTGTTGTAAAATGTATTTCAGTATTCTTCTATGTTAACTTTATTGCAACCTAAGCATTATTTTCATCTGTGTTTGTCTTGGAGCTTTTCTCCCCGGGCCTCTACTGAAAATGGACACATATCCAGTTAGACTAGCCCAGTCAACAAATGTAAAATAAATAATAAATAAATAATGTTGGATTGTGACCTAGGTCTGAAAGAGGTTAATTCTGTAGTATTTTTTTGTGTGAAGTGCAGTAGAAAGTTAACTGAGAAGTAGTCACTGAGGGTTGCAGGGTGGATGTTGATGTTGGAGACTAATGGGGGATTATCACCGATTATTAGTAGTCAGTAGATGTTGGTACTGAGGTTTGGGGAGGTAGGTTATTATACAAGTTGTTTACTTTTATGAATGGTGCTATGCAAGTTCAAGTTGAAGTCATCAAGTATAATGAGGTTGCAAATTTTTGTTGTGGTTGAGAAAATATTTTGTAATATTTTTTGGAATTCATCACTAGCTGCTGGACAGGGGAAATAATCCCTGCACATAGCAGTAGCCTATCAAGCAATATAATGGTAAAAACTAAGATGTGTGAGTGTGAGTGTATGCTTCGTACAGTTTTGTCAGAATACCTATGAATAGTGATTTACAGCTAAAGATTTCAACAGAAAGATATAATAGCTTTCTTTTCCATTTTTTTATACCTAGTTTAAAGCATCTTTCTCCTTAAACCTCTGCACCCTTTACATAAACAGAAGTTAGAATCACTATTCACAAAAATGACAACACAGTACCACAGTCCATGTCATGTGTCTGTTGTTATTTTGAGGACCATAATGATGATCCTTGCAATGCTAAACTAGTAATAGTGAATGTGGATAACTACAAAATCTGAGGTTATGGTATATCTCAGTTGCCTGCCCACTCTAAATTATAATGACTATACAGCTTATATAGCTAGCAGGGGCATAGGGGAACAGCGTCCCATATTTAGGAGTAGAGAGATAAAGGGCACTTGCAAAAACACTTTCAAAAAGTAACACAATTTCAGAATTTTCTATTCTTGAAGCATAATCACATTTTTGTCATACTATAATTTTTTTCCATCAGTTCCTGAAGATTTTAAAAGAAGCAAAAACATGTAACCAGAACTCAAATACAGTAATACTTAATGTTTATGATTTAAACAATTAGATTTTTCAAATTTAAAATAAGGGACAGTAAAATGAGAAAGCATACTTTTTACTTTTTATTTTTTTAAGAATATTTCCAAACAATGAGGAATGCTACAATATGATACTGACTTATGGTCAACAATTTGATATGTAGAATAAAATTTTACTTTCCTGGGATTAAATTGTTTGAATTACAGCATGGATTACTAAGTCAAATTTCTGGTTATTATCATGATACAGTATACCTGTTTGAAATGCAAGAGTAAATATGCTTAATGAAGGCAAGTTACATTTTTTAAGAGAATAAACTGCTATTATGCAAGTCATATATGTATATATATATATATATATATATATATATATATATATATATATATATATATATATATATATATAAGGTGAATAGGTGATCTGGTCTAAAATGCCAAGCTGCATGACATCTCTTGTTTTCATCTATATGCAGGTTTTTAAAATTCAAGAATTTAACCACCTTCCACAAAAAAATAAAGAATCTACTATCTTTCTTACCACGTTCTCTCTTAAACAAAGGGAGGAATTTGAAATTAGTGGTTACAAGTACACATTTCTTAAAAAGGTTTCTAAATCCTTACTATGTCTATGTCAAAGAGACCATTGATAAGATCAACCACATCATCCAGGACAGGCAAGAGCCAAAGTCTCAGCTGAATGGATTTTCTACACTTATCCCAGCTGAAAATTTGCAATCACACATCCCGTCGACCAGACTGGCCTAAAAATTGTTAATGAATGTCTCTTCTTAATAATATAAAAGCTGCCAATTCCAGAAACAGAATAAACTGGGTTAAGTATCAGTGATGTTATCTAGAGTTGCTGAAGTAGTAATATAGGTTTAAGATTCTAAAGCAGGTGGTTGTTTTACCACTGGTTCTATTTAGGTGCAATGCAAAGTTTAAATATATTTAATAATAATGTAAAATACTTGTAGTCCAAAAAATGGCAGGTAGTTCCAGTGCAAAAAAACTCTTCTTTATTCAACCACAGAAGTATAAGCGCTTTCACAGATAACTGCCAATTTTATCTACTAATGTAGTGTTAGAAGAAGCCAATCCTCTCATGAAACTGCAGCTGGGTCAGCTAGCAAAGGAGCAAAGAGAGCTGCAAGATCAGAGTGCACCTTATATTTCATCATAAGCCATTCTAGGAACTGGGTCATTAGCAAAATGGGTTTTACATGCAGTTCTACAGACATCTTCAAGGCCATAACAGAAGAGGAACAACCAAAACATTTGGAATCACATCCTCAGTAAGATTATAATCTCTGACAGTCACTGCCATAGCTCCAGACTGCATCTAGTTAAAAACATCTCTAAACCTAGCTTGCATCTGTGGAGAGATGAACACTTGCTTGAGCTTCTGAACCTGTTCACCTTCAGAAGAATCTGACTCAGAGTATTCACTACTATTTGCATCACAGTCTTCATCAAAATCTGCAGTGCTAGACTGACATCTAGAGAAGGTAGCCCCATAGTCATTCTGAATAGGTGCATAGTCTCCAATAACTGTAAAACACTATTAGCAAAAACAACCACATCAGACCTCTACATGGAAATAATGTGACTGTCTGTTGTATGGTGAAGTTTCTGCTTCTTCTTACTCTATGGATAAAGTATTATGTCTGGGAAATGATCTCTTACCCTGGACCTCTCCTGCACCTAAAGGGTTTGGTTCTCCTGCACCTGAACCATGTACTGCAATAGCCACAGAAGAGTGCTGACTCCTATATCACTGAGAGTTGTGGGCTCACACCAGACATTGACAGGCAAAAGGGTAAGTGGTCTGTGGGCTGGCTTAAGGCAACAACATATTCACGAACCACATGGAAACAATGAGGGCAGGGAGTTAGCCTGATCAGGATCCATCAAGTCAGAGGGGAAAAACACTAGCCAGCATAATACACTGACACTATCAATGGTTGACTGAGAGCAGCAATAACAGAAAATATAAACTAGGTTCCCATACAGTAAATATGGCTAAACTGCATAAAAATCCAGCTGAAACAGTTTAAATTGTGCTAATCCTTGTACTACAAACTGCACAGTGTAGTAATCCATAGTGTACACAGTCACAATACCAAGTAAACTTCATTTGCCCAAATAGTGACAAAAAATCAAACATACGCCTTTAAATCAAACAGAAACCTTTTAAATAGCATAAATAAGCATTTACTTAGAGATTAAATGTAAAAATGGAGCAATCAATGCTGACCAAAGCTAAAAACAAAAAACAGACATTGCTAGCAGTCAGGAAACTTCAAAGATTTCTTCTTTGTACAAACCAAACAACAATAAGCAGCAACCAAACAATAAAATCCATTTTAATGTAGACAAAACCATAAAAACCAATGGATTGAGCGTTTTCTTCCCTTGACCGGGGATTTCATCAGAATCATCACTCATTTCCTCTACTACCAATTTATTCATACACTTAATGACGCCACAGACTAATTAATTACAATAATACATTTAAATTTAAACACATCTTACAATAAAATCATGTATAAAATTTTAAAAACATGTTAAAAATAATTCTATTTAAACAATTATATTTTTTAAAAACTATACCAATCATGAATTTAATGTGGCTTTATTAACCAAAATAGGTTTAAGAGAGATTATTTCATTTAAGCCTGGACTATAACAGGCTTGCAGCCTTATCTGCCATTTTGTCTCTCTTGCTTCTATATAACTTCTGAAATCTCGTAGTCTGGGGTTTGACAATACATTTTCTAAAAATGCAAATGAAAACCCTTCAACATTAATACAACCTTCTGAGTGTTTGAAAAGTGCATTATTGATATTATGTGTGGATATCTGGTAATTGTGTTCATAAATCCTGTCTCTCAAACATCTCTCAATATTCCCAACATAGAATGCGGGACAGGATTTACATATAGCCAAATATACTACCCCTTTTGTCTGACAATTCCCTTTTCCAAACCAAACTTTAGATTTTAAAGTATTATTTAGGGTTGTGTTGACTTTATCACAAATATAACTACAATGGCAACATGTCCCACACTATGTAGTACCATATTTAGGGTTACCATGACCTCTAGACTTTCCCTCAAACAATTTTTTTAAGGTTTGTACCTGTCATAAAAGCAAACGAAGGCTTTGACCCTACAACAGACCATAGGGTTGGGTTACTTTTTATAATAGCCCAGTTCTACTCTACTATGTTAATTACTTTGTTTGCCCTTGCCCAGTATGGAACAACCACAGCTCTTTCAAATCTATCACTTTCAACATTCTCACTTACTATTACTGTATTATTAGTTGTAAAAGAAGTCCCTAAGAGGGGTTTGTAACTCTTTCCCCACTCTTTCAGAACATATTCTAAATTCTCCTTAACTAAATTATTTGGGTAACCCCTTTCTAAAAACATATTAGCTACCTTATTTAACTCCCCTTTCACTTCTTCCTGAGAGGTCATTCGGGCTACACGAATCAGTTACCCCTTGATGATACTTTTCTTTTGGTGTTTGGGATGGTTGCTAGTGTATTCTAGATAGGAGTTACTAAAGGTGGGTTTCCTATAAACTTTTGAAGTAAACCCTGTTTTCTCTTTTCCTATACATGTGTCCAAATAATTGATACCATAGTTATTAGTCGTGTGGGTGAATCTGAAAAAAACTAGATGTTTGATTAAAGTAATCAATAAATTCCTTAACCATGGTAGCTGTGCCAGACCAAAGAACAAAAATATCGTCCAAAAAATGGACGTAAAGTTTTGTGTGTTTATAAAACTCACTCTTAAATACATTATTGTTCTCCCATTCCAGCAAAACTAAATTAGCGTATATAGGGGCGCATGAAACACCCATGGCAACCCCTCTTCGTTGCTTAAAATATTCACACTCGAACATAATGTAATTGTAATCGAGAACAATTCCCATAAAGTCAAGGAATAATTCTATCTTGTCATTACTAAAAACGGAATTTCTCCTAATACTTTTTTCGAACATCTCCATACCTTCATCCCTAGGGATGGAGGTGAACAGGTCAACTACATCTATGGTCAAAAATATAATCTTGTTGTCCCATAGGTTCTTTGTGATTCTTCCTAAAAAGTCCCAAAAATCTTTCAATAAATGTTGGGCATTATTCATCACTTGTTTGAGCCATTTGTCAATAACAACACCAAAGGGGTATGTTTTTGAACCTCTCCCTGAAACAATAGGTCTGAAACTGAGATTTTCTATACCCTTGTTGGTTTTTGGGATCCCGAAAATGGTAGCCACAATCGGATCCTTAACTTTCAAAAAGTTATAAGTACTAGGCACAATTCTCTCATCTAATAAGTATTCTTCTAAAAAATGATCTATCTGACTATACCCAATGTTAACTTCATTAAGAGATGCAGGGGCATATGCGGTGGTGTCATTCAGTAGTTCAAAAATTTCCGGTAGATATTGCATTTTGTCAAACATGACCATACCGGTTTACCTTTATATCGTCGATCACATATGATCGACCTACCACTTCGTTGACACGTTTTCCGTGAATTTGAATCTGCAACACGTCTTAAATATCGAATTAATGTCGAATTTCAATGTTTCTGGCCGTGCCACACCTCCACACCAGTGCTACCATGGGTCAAAAAGGTGCGAGATTTAGATGTTCGCATATATGGTTTTCGGCATTTGAAACATTCGTATTTCGGAGTTCACGGAAGTGTGGTCGATCATGTTGAGATCGCCATTTTAAAGGTAAATCGACCATACCACCATCCTTATCAGGTTGCATAATTCTAATTGCATCATCACTAACTATTTGGTCTAAAAATTTCCTTTTCCTTGTTTCCCAAATTATCTATCCTATGAACTTTATGTTCATTTGCTTTTAAAGCATAAATTTCCGCCATAATTGCTTTTTCCAACACATGAAGTGCTGGATCTAATGGTGGATTAAAGGTACTTTTACGACCAAATTTGTTCCTAACCATTTTAATGTCACTATTATTGTGTTCAGACATCAGGTATGCCAAATTTAACTTCCTTAGGAACGTTTTGACTTCTAGAATAGTGTCCGTATAATCAAACTGTCTTCTAGGAACATATTTTTTTTTTTCGATAATCATTTTTATTGTTTTTCAAAACCATAATACAATTCACACACTATTTACATTATGTACAAAATTGCTTCCAATGTTTAGTTCCATTTCAAATATCCACATCAAACATTAACAATATATATCGTATTAATCAAGTAAAGGAAAACAAAAAAATAAAAACGAAAACATCTACCAGAGAAAATTAAAAACAAACTCAAGCCAACAATCTGTATTGTTTCTACATCTTCTATCCAATCTAAGATTGTGTTTGTTCACTTACTGTATGTCCTAAAAGAAAGTGGATAGGAACCTCTAAGCCAATATAATGTTAAAGATTTGCTCCCAAATTTTTATATTATTTATACTTTTCTTGTTGTTACTAATTAATAATTTATGCGCTAAAATATCCAATGTGTAAAAAATCCAAGCAATCCAGTCTTCTGAAACAGATAAATCAGTTTATTGCACAGATGAACCACGATAAGCGCTTTCACTAACTAGTAGCTTCTTCAGATCACAAACAGGAAGCACAATAGCTATGTGCTTTAAATATCTACATGTTAATTAATCAACCAACTTTTAAAGCAGAAGCGCCATAAGACAAAACTTGAAAACTAAATATATAAACATAATGTCATTGACATCTAAAAATACAACTTAAAATAGACAATAGTGTATACATATTCTATTGAAAATTAAAAAATTAAAATAACTTCATTCCATAAAGAATATAAGAACATATTATAAGCAAGTAGTAATGCAAGGCAACTTATAAACTAGTTTGATAATAGTTCTCTCGATCTGTATATGACTATTCTTTATTGTTAGTTATGATGTTTTTGATGGTATCTACCTTGCTTAGTTTATATGGATAGTTTGTGATCTGAAGAAGCTACTAGTTAGTGAAAGCGCTTATCGTGGTTCATCTGTGCAATAAACTGATTTATCTGTTTCAGAAGACTGGATTGCTTGGATTTTTTACACATTGGATGTTACTTCTCACTCTGTCGACGCTTGCCTGAGTTATTTACCTATTTATTTATCTTTTTACAGCAAGCGTGCTGTGGCAGTAACCAGCATTCCCATTTATATTCTAACGTTGTTTATGCGCTAAAATATGCTTGATCGCTAACAGCCTGAATTTTTGCCACGATGTCTGTGCTGAGTTCAACCAATATGTGGCTATATATAATTTCATTAATAAACTGATATTCATAATTACGATCCTCTTTGATTTGTCTAAATTCTCCGGTGGGATGTGTAGAATCAAAAATTCCCAGGTGAGTGTTGAGTTTTGGTAACCCATTTTTTGTAACTGCAATTTTAATGAGTTCCACAATTTATAAATGCACTTGCAACTCCAGAACATGTGTAGCAGGTCCGCTGTCTGATCTAAACACTGTGGACATTTAGGTGAATTTTTTGAATCAAATTTATGAAGAGTGAGATGGGTATAATGCATTGTTAAATATCATCAGTTGAGTAAAGACCAGTTTTGAAGGATACTGATTTCAATGTTAAGTTAAACGCCTCTGCTATCTTACTATCATCTAGGGATACCAATTTCTCTTTCCAGTATTTCGATAAAAGAATATGATTATTATATTTCCTCTCTTTTATCATTTTATACGCTGAGGATATGTATTTTCTATCTTGTTGCAATGCTTCCCACAGACTGCGAGAAATAACTAGTTCCTCTTCTTTGATTTCTGAGCTATTAAAATAATTTATGGCAAGATCTTTTATCTGCCTCATTATAATTAAATAAGAAATGGGAAGATTCATCTCTTTTAAGATATCATGTACCACTACTCCTAAGAATGGGGTATAAATCAATCACAGTTAAATGCTTAATAAGGGGAAATTTCTTTAAATCTATCAATTGACTACCAATAGTCATGTTAGGATTCCCATGAAACGGTTGAAACATCATCATATATTTTAATAAGTTTAAAGAGGCAAACAGAGTTTGAATTGCCATTGCCCATATCTTAATGTGCTCCATTAAATCATATTTGCTCACTGTTCGATTATTTAAAAATGGTACAGCTTTATCGTTAATTCCCGCTCCTTTTACATGTTTACAAGTTAGAAGCACCCATTTGGGTATCCATTTTCTACTATTACTGTCCAAGTAAGACACCCTTAAAATCCTATTGGCCTGAATCACTATATAATACATCTCAAAATCCGGTAAATCCAACCCCCCCCTAGTTTTAGGAGCCATCAGTTTCTCATATGATATTCTCGTTTTTCTGGGTTCCAACAGAAATTTCCCCAATCCTATCTGAAACTGCTTAAAAAATGTTTTCGTGATTTTGAGTTGTGCTGCTCTAAAAATATAAAGCATTCTGGGGAGAACATTAATTTTTATTATCGCTGCTCTTGCCATCATCGGTAACTTCAACTTACTCCATCTTTTCAAATCCAATGTTATTCGGTCTCCAGTTGCCTTAATATTATTATTAAAGAAATCTCTATTTTCAGTTGGGAATTCAATCCCCAAATATTTTATCCTTTCTTCTGTCCTTACTTGTCCTATCAATGGTAGCATTGAAAAAGGTGTAGGTGTCTTTAAAGGGAATATTTTGGTTTTTTTTAAATTTAGTTTGTAATTAGAAATTCTCTCAAAGTTTTGTATTGCTGTTAGTATTTTTTCCGTATCCGAAACCGGTGTGGTACAGTATATATTTAGATCGTCTGCAAAAGCGGCCATCTTAACCTTTATCCCAAGAAGTACAGGAAAGTTATAAAAAAACATTTTGCTTCATGTGAAGAAATAAAGGCTCCAAATACAGATTAAACAGTATGGGAGATAATGGGCATCCCTGTCGAGTTCCATTTTTAATTTGGATCCTTTTGGAGCATTCATGATTTATAGATAAACTAGTGTATGCATTATTATATAATTTCCTTAATGTTGAAATAAAGACCTGAGGTATATTGAAGTATGATAATATATCAAATAAATATGCCAAATTAACTCTGTCGAATGCTTTCTGAGCATCAATTATTAAAGCATATATGTTCATATTTTTATACTTCGCATAAGATATTAATGTATGAAGAGTTAATGTATTGTCCGTAGTCTGTCTCCCACCTATAAACCCCGCCTTTTCCTCTGATATTATCGAATTTATTATTTTTTTCAGTCTACTAGCTAGAATAGATGTCATGATTTTCATATCAATATTCAACAGTGATATAGGCCTGTAATTGTCTGGATTTTTGGGATCACTATTCTCCTTCAATATCAGGATTGTCCTTGAGGCATTAAAGTGGGGATCATTGCTGCCATTCAAAATGATATAATTAAAAGTCTGTGAAAGTATAGTGCTCAGAATCACACTAAAAGATTTGTAGAATTCCGAGGTCATACCATCTGGCCCTGGGGCTTTATGGGGCTTCAATTTCTTAATTGCCTCCAAGACTTCCTCGACTGTAATCGGTGCAATTAATTCTCCATGAGAGTTTTTGTCAATATTGGGAAAATTAATTTTCTGTAAGAAATCTTTTCTATCTTTATCTTGAACGTGTATTTGCTGCTCACCATACATCTGATTAAAAATAAATTCAAAAATCTTCATGATATCTGACTTGTCAGTATATAAAGTATTGTTATGATTTATTTCAGTAATTAATCATGTCGATTTCGTCTGATTAATAATACGGGCTAAAGCTTTCGAGGGAGTTTGAATATGATTTGCATATTTAACTAAACTTCTTTGTTCATATAGTGTCAATTTTCTATTATGCAAAAGAAACAGCTCTTTCTGACATCTTAACAACTCAGTTTCTGTCTGTTCATTATAATTCCTCATCAACTCCTGATCCACTAGTTGTATTTTGGTTTCCAAATCCAGTTGTTCTTTATTTTGTAATTTTTTGTAATATGTGGCTTTCTGAATAAATAATCCTCTTAACAAAGTTTTAGTTGTGGCCCATTCTATACCGATTGGATGTTTATTACGAGGAATATTATATAATAATTGTTTAAGTATCTCCTTGACTTCCTGTAATATATCCTCTTTGGTCAATAGGTATGGGTTTAAGGACCAATTATATCCACGGTGACTTTTAGTTTTCAAAATATTGGTATTTAAAGTTAAAGTTATCTTAGAATGGTCAGAGAGCTGTCTAGCTTGATTAGAAACCCTAGGGTCAAGTGAAATGAATACTTCTGAAATTAGAAAAAAGTCAATTCTCGACCACATTTTATGGCAGCTAGAGTAAAAGGTAAAGTTCTCTGCCTTTGCTTGTATGTGTGTGTGTTTAAAAGGGTCATACAGTTTGAAATCAGTTCACAGTTCTTTCAACGCTACAATTGCCTGCTTATTAAAAGCTGTAGAAGCCCCCAGCTTATCAAGTTTAGAATCTTGGTATGAGTTCCAGTCCCCTCCCATCACTATGTAACAGTTATTATATGACTGTAAAACGGAGTAAATTGAAGCTATAAAATGATGTTGGTTCACATTAGGGGCATATACACATATAAGTACTATAGGTTTATCATAACTGTCAGATTTGAGAACCACCAAACACCATCTGCCTTCTTTATCTATTTTGTCTTCCAAAATTTCTCCTTGAAAATGATTCTTAATTATAATTGCCACCCCAGCACTATTCGTAGTCCCTTCCGCCGTCACAATCTTCCTAATCCATTTCTTGTCCTTCATTGTTTCCCACTGGTCATTAGTCAAATGCGTTTCTTGTAATAGAATAAAACCTGCTATTGATTTAAAAAACAGATGCAAAAACAGCTTTCTTTTTTTCATGTTCTGGAGTCCTTTAACATTCCAGGAATCTATTATCCACATTCAAAGCTATTTATTAATGTATAACAATATCTACTTTTTTTTTCCACCTTAGATTAACAAGTGTTGGCATTTCGTAAATTTTTTGGAAGCAAAACTGCCATCCCATCCCTACCCAGTGCCTATCCACTATTCCTCCGGACCAGGATGAACATAGGCTTTTCACATTGCTTAAAATTCCCCGAGTAGCTAATCTACCAATTCTACTAATTAACAATAAAATATCATGCAAAAAACCTACACCAACTACATCTACATCTACAAAGCCTAACCCAGACATTCCCTACTAAACACTGCACTCAAGTAACTACAGCTCTGTACATTTTCCCCAATATTCATATAAACTAATTGTACCTGACATTTCAAATAATTCACTTTTATCAGACTTTATATTCAGCAATAACATACTAGCATTATAATTACTTGTTCTAAAACGTTTTAACTATCAGTTCACATAATAAGCACACAGGTGTTATACATTTTGTTTAAATAATGCAATTATTGTAGTCAGCTATTTTTCTCCAAAACAATCCTACAACGTTCCATGCTAATGTTTATAGATCATTGCAGTTAAAAATAAACTATAATGCACATTTACTAACTGTACTGGTAGGTAGTCAAAGAGAAGAAAAAAAAGGTTAAAAAAGCCAAAAGAGAGCAGACAAGAAAAGAATAAAATAGAAGGAAGATATATTATCTTAGGCATCTTTAGCCATATTATTACATATTCTTTATTCTTGTCACCAACTCCTTTACCTCTATTAAATTCGGTGTCCTTGCATCACTATCTAATTACAGATTATACTTTTCCCTAAAATGATAAAATTTAAAAGATACATAATTATTCACAAGACAGAAACACAGTAAAAATAGAAGGCAAGCATGAAAAAGAGAAAAAAAAAAAAAAACAAAGACTGCATTACCTTAATTAACCACTAAGCCATAGAGTCTCATACTACAACAGTCAAACCTTTCATTTTAGCCTTTACCTGACACACTTGACTTCAATGATCATCCTGCAGTCATTTTACCCTTAAATAAGTCCAAAAAAGCTTAGTTTTGGTTCCTCAGCAGTTCTTCTTTCTTCCCAGCAGTTGCATCAGTTCAGGCAGTTCTTCTTCATTCCTTCGCGCTCGCGACGGGGGGACCAATTCGCAAACGGACCTCCCAGCTGCACCACGCTCAAAACGGTCCCCCTGCTTCCTTTACCTTATTTCCTGTTGCCTCGAGGGTCAGAAGTGCTCGTTAGAGCCATAAAACATCGTGGAATCTTCGTGTTTCAGCTGGGAAGACGAGATAAGAAGATAAAACGGAAATTTTCCAGGCCTGCTGAACAAACAAGAACAGACAAAGGATTCTAAAGCCTCGGATCCTCGTAAATGAAGTCTCCCATCCACGCTGATGCTGGAAGAAGCCTAGTTAGACTGTTCAGATTTCTGACTGTGGCAAAGCCTTAAAAAGCTTCAAAAAGGTAGGTCTGGCTTCTTTTTTTGTGTTTACAGAGTACTTAATGCCATCAACAGTAAAAATTAAACTGTTAGGATATTTCATTTGAAATCTAATGTTTTTATCAATCAGAAACTTACAGTATGGAGCCAGCATTTGTCTAGACTGCCTTATTTGTGTTGGTAAATCCTGTGCTATAGAAACTTTATAGTTTTGCCATATTATAGATCCACCAGATTTTTTAATGGTTAGAAGTATTTTACTCACATCTTGGAAGTTTAATATTTTGACATACACAGGTCTGGGTGTATTTGAAGCTTGGGAGTCCCTGTATGCTCTATGCGCTCTTTCTATGACAATTTGCTGAACAGCCACAGAGTCCTTAAGCAGTGTTTCAAATATTTGTATAATGGAAGTGGTCAGATCATTATATTGGATTGATTCTGGGATCCCTCTGATGATTATGTTGTTACGTCTCGATCTTGCTTCCAAGTCCAGAATTTTGTTTTGCATCATTTGAATGTCGGCCTCATGGGACTCAGTTCTTTTAGTGAGCAATGTTATATTGTCTTAATTTGCTGCTATTCTGGTTTCAGCTTTCTCCATTCTTGCAAGAATCCGGTTGCATGTATCACTAAATGTTTGTGTTTGGGATGTTAGATCTTTTAAAGCTTCCTGTATAGGTAGTAATGCTGACTTAATTTCTTCAATTGTGACCTGTTGATCAGGTTTCGTTGTTGCCCCTGTTTTTGCAGTCTCTTGCTGTTTAACTGTTTTCTGTCTCTTAATTATAGATTCCTTCTCTGGAGACTGTAATGCTGACAGTTTAGTTTTAGTAGTTGTAGTATCCATATTTTTATCTTCTTTTGACATTTTGCAATGCTGCAGATTAAGATATTTCCCAAGGAAAAGTTTCAGAAGTGAGGTAGTTCAGTCCTTTGTTTGGTGCTCTGTTCAGAGTCAACCTAACAATCAGTTCCAATCCTGTTGTCACCAAGTATTTTCTTTCAATTTTTTTTTCCTCAAGAAGATCACTGACTTCTAGTAGTTTAATAGTTGCTGCCAATTAGTGGATTAACTCCAAATGTACATCCGCAGGGTTGATTTTTTTTTCTGGTCTTTGGAGAGCTGAAGTACTGCAGTGCTTATAGAATGGCGGCCATCTTTGAATCCAAACTGTCTTCTAGGAACATATTTAAGTCCCTTCATGAAAAGTGTAAAATGTTCTTTCGTAAGTTTAATATCTGCGAAATTAACATGATAACCTTTGTAAGTATAAATAATGCCTTCCTGCTGTATCTCTTCCATATTTTTTATATGACAGCCTTGTGTTAAAACCTTTTGTAATTTTTGTTTTTCCACTCTCTTTGAGGATATTGTTGTCTCTGAATGTCCTCTAATCCCACTTTCCAGTTCTGTCATTGGTGTAAGAAATTTTGATTATCCTCTTGACCATTCTTCCTATACCTATAGTCGTTGTACCATCCCTCATATTTTCTGCAGTGTTTTTGATTACCTCCCTTAAAGGTCGCAGTATCTTTTCAATTTCCACTGGTATTGTCTCTTTTAAAAATATAGGCTATGTTTTCTTTGTATTCATTTAAATCTCTTTGCATTTTTTTGTACTTCTATTCAAAGATTTTATCACAATTTCTTGCAACAAGCTTAATTTCCTTCTTGTATAATTCCTCATATTGTGGAAATAACAAATCATTCCTTATATCAACATTCAATTTTTCAACCTGCCCAATGATTTTACGTAGTTTAACATCATTGTATTTAATCATCTTTTGCACAAGCTCCAACCCGTGCGTGTTAAACATATCAGTAAATTCTTGCACAATCTCCTTGTCATAATCAATCCCAAAAGGGAAGTTGTACACCCTTAAACCCCTTGGCACTATTTTTTTCCCCACACATTCAGATACATATGTATTTTCCATTTACAACTTTTTTATAACTGTCATCGTCTTCTCAAACTCATATATCATATCTTTCAATGTACTACAACCGTTTGTCTTATTATTATGAGTATTGTCCCCCACAACATTATCAGTTGAAATTTCAACATTACATTCATGAAAAACATATTGTTTTTTAATTAAGCAGTCCAGTTCGTAGGTAAATGCAATATCGCTATTACTCTTTGAACCATTTCTAATTGGTTTATTTTGTACATTAAAACCATTCGTTTCACTAAATCCCACTGTTTTTGCAACATTCCATGCGGCCAAACCGCCATTATTAATGGAAACATTTTGTCCCACTGATATATTGACAGTACCTGAAAGCTTAGACCTGGTTCTGGTCCTCACCATCTCGGCAATTTCTTTATCATGGCTGTTTGTAGCACCTAAAACACCACCAATACAAGTATTCTGGTGGAAATGCTGTTCCTTCAAACGGTTGATTTGGACTTATTTGTTGATCTTCCTCATTTGAAACTTCAGTGACGTCATCAGGTGAACGATGCTTTTTCCGTTTAAGGCATCCTGTGAGATTTTCACTGTTTTGCTGCGTAAGTAAGTCTATCAATCTTGATAGCTCCCCCTTAACTATAGCCAGTTCCGAGTGCACTTCATTCATTTCATCTCAGTGCACCTGCGAAAACATTGATGGGATATCATCAAGTGAATCCATCCTGCTGAAGCTCCACAAATCAACTAAATAAATGTAAAAATGGAGCAACCAGTGCCGACCAAAACTAAAAACAAAAAACACACACTGTCAGCAGTCAGGAAACTTCAAAGATTTCTTCTTTGTACAAACCAAACAACAATAAGCAGCAACCAAATGATAAAATCCACTTTAATGTAGACAAAACCATAAAAACCAATGGATTGAGCGCTTTCTTCCCCTGACCGGGGATTTCATCTCTAAACTTAGCTTGCATCTGTGGAAAGGTGAACACTTGCTTGAGCTTCTGAACCTGTTCACCTTCAGAAGAATCAGAAGGATATGACTCAAGAGTATTCACTACTGTTTGCATAACAGTCTTCATCAAAATCTGCAGTGCTAGACTGACATCTAGAGAAGGTAGCCCCATAGTCATTCTGAATAAATGCATAGTCTACGATAACTGTAAAATAATATTAGCAAAAGAAACCACATCAGACCTCTACATGGAAATAATGTGATTGTCTGTTGTGTGATGACGTTTCTGCTTCTTCTTACTCTGATGATAGAGTATTATGTCTGGCAAAGGATCTCTTACCATGGACCTCTCCTGCACCTAAAGGGTTTGGTTCTCCTGCACCTGAACCATGAACTGGAATAGCTACAGAAGAGTGCTGACTCCTATACCACTGAAAGTTATGGGCTCATGCCAGACATTGACAGAGAAAAGGGTAAGTGGTCCGTGGGCCGGCTTAAAGCAACAACATATTCACAAACCACATTGAAACAATGAGGGCAGGGAGTTAACCTGATCAGGATCCATCAAGTCAGAGGGGAAAAACACTAGCCAGCATAATACACTGACACTATCAATGGTTGACTGAGAGCAGCAATAACAGAAAATATAAACTAGGTTCCCATACAGTAAATATGGCTAAACTGAATAAAAATACAGCTGAAACAGTTTAAATCGTGACAATTCTTGTACTAGAAACTGCACAGTGTAGTAATCCATAGCGTACAACGTCACATTACCAAGTAAACTTCACTTGCCAAAATAGTGACAAAAAAATCTAACATATGCCCTTAAATCAAACAGAAACCTTTTAAATAGCATAAATAAGCATTTACTTAGAAATTCCCTTGTAAAAAATGAAAATTTCCACAGAAAATGCAATTAATTTCCAGTAAAATCACAATTTAATGATAAAACAACTACAGCAGTGTTAAATCAGAAGTAAATACAACAAATATTTAGAAAAAAATATTCAATATTTTCCTGTCAGAATTTCAAAATCAAGTAGATAAGCAACAGAAACAACAGACCCCTTGATATACATGCACAAGGCAGTCTCTAGTCTTTAACTGACACCACAGAACTTGCGTTTTCTAGTACAAGTCATAAAACATTTTAGAAAAGCCACATAACTGAATAAAAACAGCATTAAGCCTACAAACAACACAATAGTAAGTTAGAACTTCCAAAGGAATTAACAACATTAGTAAATGGCAAGAATACTCACGCACATGCATGTGTGTATACATACATACATATATATACATATATATAAAAAAAAAAATATATATATATATATATATATATATATATATACATATATATATATATATATATATATATATATATATAGGTGACAATCAGAAGGTCGAAGTGGGTTCAGTCAAACCCACTTCAGTCGAGGTCTGGAGGCCAAACGGTGACAATGTCAAACCCGACATTGTCGAAGTACGAATCTCACCCCCATCTCGACCCATGTTAAAACCCGTTCTGGGGTTTATGGCGAGTCGTATTTCAACAATGTCGGAATTCGGCATTGTCAGTTTCACGTTAGTGGGTCAATGATCCCATCATTCGATGGGGTCAGGTTCGACCTTCTGATGGTAAGCCATATATATATATATATATATATATATATATATATATATATATATATATATATATACACACACACACACACACACACATATATATATATATATATATATATATATATATATGTGTGTATATATATATATATATATATATATATATATATATATATATAATTTTTTTTTTTTAAATAAAACAGAAATAAAATGAAAATAAATAATAATAAAAAAAGAAGGAGGGAAGGGAAGTTTCCAAAAGGATCATATCTGAGTCTGGAAGATGTAATCCACCAATGCAGGCTGCTGAGAAGATTCAACTGTGTGAATCCTACAGCTGGTAGAAAGACTGAATAACTGACTTTCTGTGACAGGAGTTATGCTTTCCCTGATGGGACCAGCACAGCCAACTTCCTATCACAAGGAAGGGATTCTGAGCTATGGAAAGTTGCCAGTGTGGGTTTGTGCAGGCACAAAACCCATATAACACTGAGACAATGTGAATGATGAACACATCTAGGTTCACTTGAAATAATGTCAAAACCAGATTATCTTTCTTCAACTTCCAATCCCATGGATACTAACACTAAGTATCTAGGTGCACACATTAACCACAAATAAACTGCATATGCAAATCACGACTGCTGTAAAAAGATGCACCAGTAGCTTAGACTGCTATGCAATTATAGAAACCTTAACTTTAGAGGCCCACCTAAATGTCACTAATAGCATCCTTCTGCATAAACCATTTTAAGGAGTCCTGTAATCCAATGTGACCTTCACCTACAAAGCAATCTAGAAATGACCGTTTACCAGATTGGTTTGCCATGGGATAAAGTTGAATATCATAATGATGCTTAATAACTGTAAAGGACTGAATTAGCTGCTAGAATACTGACAGTTTTTTTCCAACTACTCATACATTACTTTCTCTTTGTATCATCATAAAATGGTACAGTACTAAAACAGCATTCTGGTCTGAAGTAAAATGTTTAGCATTATATACAAATCCCAAAAATAAATATGAAAATAGATTGTTTGGTCAGTTGCTGGCAAAACAACAGAATTTGCTACTTTGTTTGCAGGACTGAATATGATCTGAAGCAGGACAAATCTATAATCAAACAGCATTTCCAAGAAAAATGGAGCTGCAAATGGTCTGCCCTTTCTTAAATGACGGATGCCTTCTCAGTGTATCAGTCTGTCTAGGGCAAAACCCTTTTTGATGGGTTCTTGGTTGGGATCATCATAACCCACCACCATTCAGCAAAACCTCAGAAGATCCATCATCCCACATCTGAAATACCAAAAGGGACATCACAACGGGCTTTCTGTACGTGAGGAATGGAATATTCAGAAGCAATGCAAATTACTTGAACAAGATTTTCTCCCTGGGCCTCCACTGAAAATGGGCTATCTTGGCCCAGTGCACTTTCCCATTAAATAAATCCCAATAAATAAATGTTAGTTCCAAATCAATCATGGAAAAATTGGTAAAAGCAGCCTATCACACATGAAGCTACCACGTCTAAGTGATAGGATGAAAATGCTCCTAATAACTGACTTGCTCTGATTCCCCCTGCCTCTCACCCCTGTTCTGAGTGTATAAATGTAAGAAGCTTGGCAAAGAGTTTTTTTTAGTTTCTGAGGAAGTCTGCAGATGAAAACAGTTATCATCCTAACAAAGCTTATTTTTGCTGACACTGAAGACTAAGATTCATCATTCACAACAACTGAAACTTGCATAAGGATTAAATATAAAGATCAGGATAAGGCTCCTTAATCATAAACTGTATATGGCTGGTGATGTAGAAAGGCACAGCCTCTATACCCATCCCCAACTATTTTAAATCATCATCCCACATCTGGGGACATCTGCATGCCACTTCCAATGTGCACGGTGATGTAACACACCTGGTATTAAACACGGTCTCCCAAAAGCCAGGGCAGTAAAAACCACTTTACTAAAAATCAAGAGATAGTAAAGAGAACTGGACACTTATTTTACTAACAACTGATACATTTGCTGAACTCACAGGGAAATTCATCAATTATGGCTGGTGCATTCAACATTCATCCATGATAGGCTATAGCCATCAAAGTGGGGATCCTCTCAAAGATCAAAATTTGCAATAACATCAGTGCACCTAACGGAGATTGAAACAAAGTTAAAGAAAATTTGTAACTGGAAAACCCACCCAGGCCCAGATACAGTACCTAACTTCTGGCTAAAAGTATTAACATCTTTACAAGAAGATTTAGCCATGAATAAGAACTATTTATATGCACAACCCAAACAGACATCAGTCTGGTTAACACCAGGATAAACAATGCTCCTACTTAAAAGCAAACCTGCAAGCTATCCTAAAAACTACACACCAAAAACTTGCCTTCCGACGATGTATAAACTATACACTGGAATTGATACCAATAGAGTTTACAGTCATTTAGAAGAAAACTCAATCATGGCAATAGGACAAAAGGGTAATAAAAGAAAGTCATACGGAACAAAGGATCATTTGTTGTTACACAAAGTCATAATGAAGAACTGTAAATAGGGGATGAATCTATGTATGGCATGGATAGATTATAAAAAAGTATCTAACAGTATCCCACATTCATGTATAAAAGAGTGCTTAAAATGTATAAGATACATCCTACACTGACTGATTAAATTACAGCGACCATGGAACAATGACAAACCACTTTGCAGTTAAGTCATGATAAAGTACAAATTATTATTCTACGGATAAAAATTCAAAGGGGGATATTCCAGGCTGACTTTCTGTCACTGCTACTCTTTTGTTTGTCCTTAACCCATTATGTTGCCTATTAACAGATTAGGTCATGGCTACAATTTGGCTTGCAGAAAACAAAAGTGCAAAGACTTCTAATCTGCTTTTTGTAGATGATTTACAGTTGTACAGTTCATCAGATGAGGAACTGGAAGCACAACTGCAAGTGGTCAAAACTTTAACACATGACATAAGAATGTCATTTGGTCTTGATAAATGTGCAAAAGCAACCCTTAAAGCAGAAAAGCTGCAGCACCAAGGAAACATCAGTTTGGGACAGGAATGTGACATAAAAGAACTTGAGCAAGACGGAGTGTATGAATATTTGGAATCGATGAAGTATCAGCAGTAAAACATGAACAAATACAAATAAAACTTAGGAATATTTTAGAAGACTTAAATTAATACTGAAATCAGTGTTGACCTAGGAACAAAGTCCAAGCTATAAACAAATTTGCTCTTCCTGTCCAAGCTTACAGTTCTGGAGTGACTGACGACCCAAAAGGTGCTGGATAGGTTGGACAGGAAAACAAGAAGGATGCTTCATGCTCATCATATGATTTACAAAAATCAGTGCACACCAAGATTATATATTTCCCATTCTGAAGCAGGTATGGGCCTCCTTGATAGTGGTTACATGTATGATCTGCAATTGTGGGACTGCATACATACCTGGTGACCTCACAAAACTCAAACGTGATAGTTTTGAAATATGAGGCGAATAAGTCTAAAATGACTTCACTGCTCAGTTTATCAGAAGCATATCGGCATCAAAAGGGAATGGAAATCAAACCAGAAGTAGATAAAGATCAGGCAGCAACTGAATGTGCCAAAAAACAAAAGAAAGAATATAAGGTGAAGGCTCAGATGAGAAGGAAAAAATGTGGAAGATGCAAAAATGTAGTTATTAAGTGTGAAAAACTCTTATAACAACCTCATGTTGATCAGGATCGAATGCAGGAATGGTTAAGGAGAGGTGAATTTAAACCAAAATACAAAAGGTTATGTACACGTTGGTTTACAAAGTCTACAGAACATGTGGGAGACAAATGTAGGTTTTGTAAAACAGAATTTGAAACAGTCGCACATCTTGTTGCTGGTTGTGATATACTAATGGTAGAAGGACTGTATACTAAAAGGCATAATAATGTGGAAAGACTGTTGCATTGGGGATTGTGCAAACATTATAATACTGAAGTAGCTGAAAAACACTGGAAACATGAGCCACAAAGCATCACAGAAAATGATGAAGTTTATGTCACATGGGATCATCCATTACCAACAGTTCAAAAAATAGATGTGAGAAAACCAGATATAGTAGTCCATGAAAAGAAGATAAAAGTAGCATTGATCATTGAAATTGCTACACCCAGTGACTACAGTGTCTTACAAACAGAGAAATACAAAGTCATAAAACACCAGGACTTGCAGGCAGAAACGGAGTAAGTGTGGAAGAAGGATACTCAGACAGTTCCAGTAGTAGCAGTAGCAACAGGTCTTATAAAAAGAATTAACAATCATACTTAGATATGTTACCAATACATGTAACTCCATAAGAATTGCAGCAGAAGTCATTACTAGGCACACTGTGGGTACTGCAATGAGCACTTTTGGCTAACATCTAAGAATGAAACAATACTAATTTCATGAACTTTAATCATACTTTGACTTAGGAATGTGGTCCTTTCCTGTCATGGTATTAGAAACCCAAAAGACTTGAAGAAATAAAAAAAAATGGAAAGGCTGAGTACTGTAGTACTGCTTTCTCAAATAAGATTCAACTCTCAAAAAATGCTGTCAAGATAAAAATGGTTGGTGAAGGTGTGGTTGCAGCACAAAGTACAAAAATGAGATATTCCTGAAGCAAACCAGCAAACAATGGAGGCGGCCCTTCCCATACTGTAATGGATTTTCATTGCAGCATTGGCCAACTGGTGATTAGCTGTCTGTCTGCAAGCAAAAACAATGAGGCAGGGCAGAGGAACATTGTTTACTACTGATGCTTCTCAGTGCTTAGTTATGCAGGTCAGGTGTTAGCTGAAATGTCTCCTATGGGAAGTCTAGACATAGCTCTACCTTACATCTCAAAAATGAGGAAAACTGCCTCTCAAAATGTGGAACAAATGGGCAAAATGTGGAACATCTACTAACAGCTTACTAACAAATTCAACCAGGAAGGTCACAGGATGGTTAAAGTGTGCTTCTTTAAATTTATTTTGACGAATTAATATGATTCAGTGTTATTTACCATGGATATCAGTTAAAAAAATTCCTAACACTGAATTTGCAATAGACCCCTTCAATGTGCAACTTTGAAGAATGTGGACTTTTTAAGATCCAAACTGAGGAATGTTCCATGCAACGAGGTACACTTGAGAGGTGTGAGTCTACATGACCTCCCTATGTCCATGCTGGATTTTGCTAAGTACCCAAGTTCCTTCTATATCCAAGTGTGTGTGGTGTGTGTGTGTGTGTGTGTGTGTGTGTGTGTGTGTGTGTGTGTGTGTGTGTGTGTGTGTGTGTGTGTGTGTATGTGTGTCTCCTGCGTGTGTCTCCTGTGATGGGCTGGCATCCTCTCCCTTGCATCCAGTGAGTTTTAGGTGACATTCTGTCTCCCCAGTGACCAAGATATTTTTTAAATAGGTAAATGGAGAACAAATTAATATATTTGGCAATATATCTGGCAGCTCTGTCTCCTCGGCACAAAAGAGACAATTATCATCCTAAAACTGCACATCCATGTCAAGTAAAACTTGTACTAGCAGTGCACATACACAAAATGAAGAGCTCTCTCCCTCCTGGCTAGTATCCCCATGCCATCCCCTCAAAAAAAAAAAAAATCAAGAGAGAGACTAGTTCATGAACAATTCTGGAACTATCTTCTGAAGGCAACTTGGGCTCTTGATCTTTTGTGGAAGACTATGTATGGTTGGTACCCAATTGAAATGTTGGGACCCGCTACAGTGAGTCCAGAAATGAGAGACTGAATGGTTGAAAGATCAAACTTACATATACTAAGTCCAAGATGCCATTTCTCAGAATATTTCCATTTTTCCGATGTATGGCAATCTCAGAGTTGGTATATATAAGTTCATGGTATGTGCAGGAGGACCCCCGCACACGCACACACACACACACACACACACACACACAAAGAAGTTTTAATGAGATATGCTCTCCTTCTGTTTTTTTTTTTTTTTTTTATCCTAGCTTTTCAACACTCAGCATTTTGAGTGCCAACATTTCAATAGGGAGCCTGTACAGTTTTCTACATGAGACAGCCTGTAGCTTTGAGATCCTACACACAAAGGTGAAGGCCACTGGAAAAACATTTTCCAAGAAAAGAACTTCAACACCTGCCAAACTAGCATGCACAAATGGTGAATGTGAAAGCCTGTCCACCAAGATTAAATCTGATGGTGAGGAGAGTTTCTTCAAAGGAGAATGGAAGTGTGGCATTTAAGTAACTGTGCAGCCAGTTAATGTTGTCCCCAATCCTGCTGCCCACAAGGTCATGATGTGCAGAATTTGCTGACACATATACCTTAAATCTGGAAAAACAGAGATCCAAATCATAAAGATGTCTAAAAAGCATTAAGATCACCTCTAAGATGACCAAACTGGGTGGTAGAGAATGCTGCTCCACCTAGAATAAGAACTGTTTCCACACAAAGGCATGGGTCTACTAAGTGGAAGATTTCCTAGTAGCCGTAGTAACCTATGAGATATCAGAAAGCAAATCTAACAGTATCTAGGGGCCAGGTTGTGAGACAGAATTAGCTGTTATCACACCAATGGATGACTTTCCTTGAGTAGAACAAAGATAATTTCCTGTACCAAACAGGGGCCTGTGTGCCTAAAACCACTCCTCTGTCTGCAATGACAATGAGTTTTGTTTCTTCTTAGAACTTTTTATGACACATGGAATCAGAAGAAATAAAAAAAAAATAATAATCTGTCATGCCAAGGCAGAAAAAAGAACAGTACCATGCAGAAACAAGGAAGGACCACATGTTCCCATGTGGTGAAAGGGTCACACTCCAGAGTATCACATATCTGGAAAAATATGACTAGACACGTCTACAAAATCTACAGTTCAAGAAGACTGGAGGACTGGCTTGGATAGGCAACGTGGAATGTTCTCTGGTCCCACTGATGCCGTGTTTTTGGCCTTCGAGAGCACCAAGATGACCTGCTTCCTTGAAATAATAGGCTGAGGAATGAAGTGCAGAGACAGAGCTGCCACTTTCTATGATGTACTGTTAGACACACATCATCACTATGCAAAGAGTATAGTCTTGCTTCTTTAGATACCATTTAATGGACTGCTCGACTGACTGAAAAAGGAGAGATCTGGAAGCAGGTTTGTTTCCAAAGCTTTCAGGGCTAGAAAGACAACATTCAGCTCTTTTTCACTTAATCCTTCCAAGGAAGACTACATCCTCTGTAACATGTGAAAGCCAAGGGAAGCTCTACTAAGTTCTTCTAAAATAAGGTGACACAAAAGAACCACAGAACAAACCACTTCACTGCAACACCACCAATCCAATCTCCCTTAGCAACTCCCAAAAGGCCTAAAAACTGCTCACGCCACACACCATAGTATCAACAATAAAAGTTAATTCTTAAATGCTTGGCTAAACTACTGTCAAACAGACAGAGCCTCATGGTCTGTAAGCTAACTAAATAAAGGTCACTATCTTTCACTACATATAACTAACATTTACAAAAGCTTTATGAGTGACTGATATGGCCAAAGAATTGACAGGAGGTTCTATGGTCCTATCAAAAATCACATACATAATGCTGACCAATTAGCACATCAAAACCAACTTTAGGCATGGACCCAAACTAGTTCTTAGTGAAAATAATGGTGGCAGATTCGTATGTCAACTACCTCTCACCACTGCAAACTTAGACATATTTATACGGAGGTGCCCTAATTGCCAGTGGTTATGTGAGAGAAGTTTACAGAGGTAAAGGTCTATGGTAGTTAATACATACTTCCTCTGTCCAGGAAGGACATGGGCACCACCCCAGTAGTGAATTTTTGGTCACCCATCCATTGATCTAGGTTGCGTTTGAAGAGGGTCAGGAAGGGGCTCTGTTTCACATGAATGGAAGCTTGTTCCAGAGAAGTGGCAGTCTCTGGGAGATGTATCTATCTCTTCAGTATGACTTGTTCATGTAAGAAGCTAGATTAAGATCCCTGGATTGAGTGACACTCCTGCAGTTTGATTTACTAATGTGTAGCATTTCCATCAGGGCCGGGTCACAGAATGCCCTGTAAGCCAGGCACAGAGAGAATACAGTGATACAGCTTTCAGTCTTTCCACATAAGACTTGTTTTGTGTACCCTGTAATTTGTCAGTGAGAAACCTCTGTTGCAGGTGTCTCATGAGGTACATGCAAAAGGAAGCATTGTACTCAATTAATAGTCTGATGAGGGCTGAGAATAATGGAATTATAACATTCTTAGATATAGATGCAATGCCTGTAACTTATAAGATGTGCCACATAGAAGGATTTCCTTACTAGTGTGCATATGTGGCAGTCAAAGTTCAGATTGCTATCAACCTGAGTTCCCTGATCACGTACTACTGGGTCTACACTTAGGGAGTTCTGTCTATAATATAATTAGCAGGGATGTCAGCTTTCCCAAAGGGAATTATAATGCATTTTTTTCAGCAAAAGATACAAACAATTGATCTGATTTTCTGAAGTCTTTCGTCCTGTGTAAATAAAAACATAATTGTTTATGAACATCTAATTTTTGGAGTCTATACTCTGCCTTACTGCCATAATTGGGGAAGAATACAGGAAGCTGAGTGTACTGATTTAAATTATACTCTGAACACACCTTTGGCAAGAACGAGGGATTGGTTCTGAGAGAGACTATCTTTGCGAAAGATGAGATATGGCGGGCGAATAGATAAAGCGTGTAATTCAGAAACCTGTCTAGCTGAGGTGATGGCAACCAAGAAAAGGGTTTTCCAAGATAGAAATTTCAGGGGACAAGATGCTGCAGGTTCAAAGGGTGGAAGAACCAGAGAGGCTAAAACCACATTTAGGTCCCGGGGGGGTTTCTCTTAATGAGGGCCATAAAAGGGTTGTACCTCGTAAGAATGCTCTGCACAACTTATGGGACATGATGTTAGAGCCCAACTCTCCCACATGAAAATTGGAGATGGCAGCCAGTTGGACCCTAACAGTAGCTGCAGCTGCCCCTCGTTTCGAATATTTCAGCCAGGAAATCAAGAATCTTGTGAACAGGAACAGTGAAGGGATCAATATCATTATTCTTTGCCCAATAAGAGAACCTCTTCCATTTGCTAGTGTAAATCTTTCTGGTAGTGGGCTTTTGAGAGGACACCAGGATGTGTTGTACTGCCGGGGAAATGTTGGGGAGCCTGGCTAAGACTGAAAGTGGAGAAACCAAGCAGTCAGCTTGAGAGTTTGGAGGGAGGGATGGAGCACGCCCGACTGATGCATCAGGAGGTCTGGAACTGGGTCCAATATTCAAGGCTCCACTTGTAGATGATGGCGGAGAAATGAAAACCATATCTGACAAGGCCAGTAAGGAGCAATGAGGATGAGTTTCCAACCCAGCGACTTTGCTTTCTGAAGTACCTTTGGGATCAGAGGAAAAGGTGGAAAGGCATAAAGTAGTCCCAGAGGCCAATTGTGAACAAGTGCATCCCTAGGTGACTGTCCTGGTGAGGGGACTAAGGTGAAGTAGCTGCTGCATTTGTTTTTGAGGAGAGTGGCAAAAACATTGCAGCATGGCTGGCCCCATTTGCGAAAAATCAAGTCCGCAACTTCTTGCTTCAGGGACCACTCGTGAGGCATGAGGATAGCCCTGCTGAGACTGTCCTCTATCACGCTGGATTTCCCAGGAATGTGCATCGCAATCCGAAAATGTTAGGAAGACATTGCCCATTGCCATACTAGAAGGGCCTCCCGACACATGGGGTATGATCTGGTCCCACCCTGCTTGTTGATGTACCATATCACTGACATATTGTCTATCTGAATTGCAATGGTTCCGGTAGGTAGAGTCTTGAAGTGCTTGCAATGCCAGAAGCACCGCTCTCATCTTTAGAACACTGATGTGCAAGTGCTTCTCGTGAGATTGCCACATTCCTTGGACAGTCTGTCCCAGATAATGCCCCCCACCCTATCTGAGAGGCTTCCGTGGTCACTGTGGCTACTGAATGGGGGGGTCTAGAAAGGGTCTGCTCAGTCACCTGGGGGGAGACAAGCCACCACACTAAGTCCTTTTTGCAGGATTCCATGATCGAGATCTTGTGTGACATTGGTAAATCCTGGAAAGACCACTGAGCGAAAAGAAGCCACTGCAGAATCCTCATGTGAAAGCGAGCCATAGGAACTAGAGTACTTGCTGTGGCCATTGAGCCCAAGACCTTCAATACCTCTCTTGCCTGAACTCTCATCTTTTTTATGAAAAATGAAACTTGCTGATGAATGGTTGACACCCTGTCTTGAGGCAGCTTTGCTATCATAGCTCTTGTATCTAAGTCTGCCCCTATGAAGGTAATAGTTCGACAAGGCAACAAGGCAGACTTTTCATTGTTTATGGTGATGCCTAGCTGGGAACAGGTTTGAAATGTATAGTCCCATGCTTTGATTAGTTGATGCTCAGTGGTGGTAGTGAGGAGCCAGTCGTCTAGATATGGAAACACCTGGAATCCTAGATGTCTCAGGTGAGCTGTAACCACTGCCATACACTTGGTGAACACCCTGGGGGCTGTGGTGAGGCCAAAGGGTAGAGCTCCGAACTGATAATGACTGGCTCCAAGCCAGAAGAGTAGGAATCTCCTGGATCATCTGCCATTTTTATGTGGTAGTACGCATCCTGGAGATTGATGGAGCACATCCAATTGTCCTGACCCAAAAAGGTAAGAATGGACTGCAGTGTGTTACCATCCAGAATTTCGCCTTTTTTACCGATTTGTTTAGCTTGCTGAGATCCATAATGGGTCTCCAGTCCCCTGTCTTTTTTGGAACTAAAAAGAACCTTGAGTAAGTTCCGGATTTGATTTGGTCTGAGGGGACTTCTTGGATGGCTCTTTTTCCTAGCAATCGTTGTACTTCTAGGATTGCTTGATCCCAAAGACTGGGTGGAACATCCGGGATAGAACGTTTTTCTTTTCTGGGGGGTAACTGGGAAAAGGGAATTTTGTAACCCCTGGATATTACTGACAGTACCCATGCATCTTTCGTTCATAGGTTCATACTAGGCTATCTGCCCTAAGGCATTTACAAGCCTAGCCAGAGTGTGTTTGGCTTTCGCCACCCTTCTTAGATTAGTTGACTGTGCCTCTGTATAGTAGGTCACAGAAGATAGCCCATTTAAGGTTTGTTTACCGTGCCTCTGTCTAGCAGTGACACAGAAGAGATCCAAGGGGTAGATTTACGATCGTAATAGTTTGCCAGGCTGCTGGATACAATGACAGTCTGCCCTCAACTGCCTCCAGAGGCGGACAGTCGGGCCTCCCTTCAGGAGTGCTGGAATGGCCTAGCAGAGAACATATCTCTGTCACCCTGCTGTTGCAGACCCCCCCCCTGCTGTGAGGCCGGCGTTTACCATTATTGTTTCCCCCTCTGTCCCTGGGGGAAAAATCTCCACGTGTGTCAGTCGAAGCTCCCTGTGATTTTCGAAACCACATTTTTCCACTCTTTTGTCCCTTAGGATAGGGTCTAGATGGAGTGGAAAAATGGACTCCTACGGCAGACAGAGTCTTGCCATCCTGTTCTCACCTAGTGAGAGTCTCTTTTACCTGAGGCCCAAACAAGGATGAGCCACCAAAAGGGGTACTGGTAAAGGAGGACTTGAAAGGTTCCGCAAACTGACAAAGACGCATCCAGGAGTGTCTCAGCAAAGCAACTCCAGTACCTGCTGCCCTACTCACTCCATCTGCCACATAAGAAATGAGCCTCATGGAGGAGTTAACCACTGAAGTCAAGGTCGCAAGCTGGGAAGCCACCCTGTTCGCAACTCCCTCAGCTGTAGGATCCTGCAGGGTATCTCCTAACTCCTTTAGGAGATCCCTCTGAAGTCATGTGAAGTGTGACAAATAATTCAGCAACCTGAGAGTAAAGGTCGCTGAAGAGAGCATATGCTTCCCATACCTGCCCATCGTATGGGACTCCTTGTTCGGCGGCTGGACAGATGAAGATGTTTCCACAAGTTCCTTCTTAGTGGCTACTGGCACCACCATAGCATCAACAGGACCCCTTTGGAAAGGATGCAGTTATAAATTTATTTGGTCTCCACGAAACTGGTTCCTTGGTCTCTGGAGTGCTGCATGCCTTCAGACTCACTACAGACAAAAGTGGGTCAAAAGGCAGGGACACCCAAGAGGTGGAGGGTCGGGAATCAAATGCATCCAGGTAGACAGACTCCTTCTCAGAAGGGGACTAGGGACTACCAGCCACCCCTCTGTCTAAGGATTTCCAAGATGTCCAAAAAGGAGACATCCTCAGAGGGGGACCGTGAGAACCCTTCCGATTCATCCAAGTCTGTGTCGGAAGTGATGGACTCAGCGGAGTCCAAATGCTTCCTCTTACATTTTTTCTACCGAGGGACCTCCTCCGAATGTTCGGGGCAGGTTTCAGAAGAAATGGGGTTGCCCAATGGGGCATCCTGGGGCATAGATTCCCTACGCTTGGAGGAAGGAGGAGGGTCAAAGGCAGGCACAGCCACCGAGGGAGAGGGGGTCAATGGAGCCGAGGGTGGAGCGGTCTCAAGAGACAGCACGCTCCTTATCACCCCGAAGGTGCCACGGTCCTGAGTTGAAGGAGCCTCAGTCTTCAAAGAGCCTGGAGATCTCCTGTGAAATGAGAGTGATGGCTCCGTGGCTGATGTGGGAGCCGAGCTCACCTGCGCTGAAGCTTTGAGAGGAGAGCAGGGTCGGACAAGAGTCCGATACCACTTCCCCCGCTCAGAGTCGACGAGGGTGCTTCGCCGCCCAGATCACTTGATGGACTGAGACATCAAGCAGATTGGAGCGAGAGTCAGAACCGATAAAGGAGAAGTAACCAGAGCCGATGGTTCCACCACCATGACATCCATGCACTCTGGCTCCGAGCTCAAGAGAGTCGGAGGAGAAACCAACAGAGAACCTGGATGGGCCGAAGGAGCCAATTCCTTGTGGGCTGAGCTCGATAGCAATTTGGCAAGTGCCTGTGACTTGATGAGCCTATTGACCACTCTCTCCACATCATGATCTGAAAGCCTGGAGGACGGAGAGGAGTGAGAAGAGGGCCGGTGACTGCCTGCCCCAGAGTGCAACAAAGGAGATTGAGGAACAGAGCGTACCGGCTCCAAAGAGGGTGACTTGATTCTTTTATGGGCCCGGACTGGCTCCGAAGATACTGATGGAGCCACCAGAGGCATAGCTTTGTCAGAGCCAACACTGGGAACCGAGAGAGCCAAAGGTTTCACAGTGGACTTAGGTTGTTCTGATATCGGAACTGATGAGGATGGCTTAGGGGATTTTTCTGACAGTTTATCTGGCTGAGGACCCTGAGATGAAGGATCGTGAGGGTTCTTCTGAAGGCCACACAAAATCAGCTTGTTTTTTCTCTCCTGCAGGACTCTGGAACTGAAAGTGTGACAGATAGAGCATGAGCCCTGCAGGTGAACAACCCCTAAACAGTATACACAACTCGTGTGCCCATCCATAAGGGACATTTTTTGGCAACACGAGTCGCACTTTTTTAAGCCAGAAGGTTTTGACTCTTTGAACATGCTGGATAACTAGAAAGACACAAACAGCAAAAATAAGGCTGTAATGGCTAGCAACACACAACTACAAACACTACCAACAAGGCTGTAATGGCTAGCAACACACAACAAGGATATCTCTTTTTTTTTTTTTGGAAAAAAGAAGAAAAAGAAGGGGGAGAGCCTCTAAGTAAAACAGTGATTCCCCCAATAGGAGAGCCTCTAACTTAAACGGCTACTCCAACGAGGTGTGGAAAGAAAGAACCCTCTAAGTTAAACGGGCTTAAGGGGAAAGCAAGGCCTAAGAAAAAACGACGGCCAAGAACAACCAAAAACAAAAGCAGAGGAAGGCCACAAGGTCGTTATACTAAACGGGGACTAATATACACACTAACAAGATAATTAAATCAGTAAAAACCTGGAAAAGATGACAGTAATATATGAAAAAAACTCTAAATACTTAGCCTGAGCCAGTAGTCGCAATCTCAACGCTGCAAGTGGCAAATGAGATCTGGGTAGCTACTGCTAGGCATGTTGGGATAGGGGTTAGCCTCGAGCCAGTATAAGCTCTCCAGCTATAGTAAATCAGCTGAGTCAGAGCCGAGGATCGGCTCTGAACCCAACCAGCAAAAACGAAAGCGAGATGGGACAACATAACATTAATGCATTTTTTTGCATTTAGCTTAAATCTGTCTGCGTTAACCCTGTCTGCAGTATATTAACATCGTTGGGGGACTCAATGATTGCTCCCAATTTGCAATTATCAGTGAACTTGGTCAGGCACAGGCCAAGTTTGCCTGGACTTCTAAGAAATAAATTCCAAACAGTAAGGGGGCCCAGAACCTTGTGGTACACCACTGGTGACTGGTCTTTCATTAAGTCACCCACTTTGACAGTACGTGTCTTGTCGGTCAGCCAGTTGGCTACCCATTTGGTAATGTAGAGGTTATTTCCCAGTTGGGAGCATTTCTCTGTAATACCTGAGTGGAGAAATGTTTTAAATGCCTTGGGTAGGTCAAAACAGGTGGTCTGCACTGTCTTTCCCTCGACCAGGGCTTTAGTGACTTTCCCAAAGAAGTCAACCATGTTTAACAGGCATGAACTACCTTTAACAAATCCAAACTAGGTTGGGTCCAGAGTTTGGCGATTACCTATATCTTGTTAATAAGGTCCATAATGATTATTTCCATGGCCTTGCAGATGAGACTAGTCACGCTTATAGGAGTATGATTCCCAGGGTCGGTTGGTGGCCCCCCCTTTGTGCAGAGGGATTATTGTTGCTGTCCTCCATTCTGTTGGAAAATTGTCAGTTCTCAGGATGTAGTTAAACAGGGATCCAAGTGAGTCTGCCAGGTCATCTTTTAAGTTATTTAAAAGGCAACCTGGGATGTTCTCTGGCCCACTGATGCAGTGTTTTTGGCCTTAGAGAGCACCAAGATGACCAGCTCTCTTGAAATAATAGGCTGAGGAATGGTGGCAGATATTCTTTAGGGGATGACTGGAGGGGGATGGGGGAGGGGTGAAGTCTTCTCTAAATCTGTCAGCTAACAGGTTGGCTATTACCTCTGGATGAGTATGGGTGGTTCCATCCACTACCAGTTCAGTGCATAGTTGGGTGTTCCATTTTAGATTTCTGGCATAGTTATTGAATGCCTTGTGATTATCCTCAGCTAGGGAGGCTATTTTTGCTTCATAATTACTTCTGGAGGACTTGACAAGATCTCTAATTTAAAAAGCCAAAATAGGAGAGCAGTATCACAGTGGAAACTTTAATTAAAATAATAAAAACAAAACAAAAACAGGACAAGCAATTTTGGCTTCAGCCTTCTTCAGAGCAAGGAGCAAAGACCCAGCAAGAATGGGTGAGGAAAGTATAGTTGTATAAGTTAACTTGCCTTAACAGTAGATGTTGGAATGATCACTGCCACAGTAGCCTTACCTGTTTGGATTATATCCTACCAAGGCTATAACAGCTGGCCAGCTTCCAAAGCTTCAGGGCACCTTCCATGCACCCAAACCGTTAGTCAGTTTGAGCTGACTAAAAAGACTAGCTTGGGAGTAAAGCCCTTCAGAACTTTCATGTCAAAAGATTGAGGGAGGCTGAGCCTTGAAAGGACAATGCTAGGAACAACAAAAATAAAAGTCACACCTTGACATAAACATCACACCAAAAAACAAGGGGGGATTGGGGGCAGAAGGGAGCAGCAACTGCAGCAGTTGTCATTTGAACATTTACTGTTATGGTAAGTTTACTAAGACAGCTGTACTTTTGAACATCTACTGTTATGGTAAGTTTACATACACAACTATATTATGTTCATCATATTGCTCACAGGTTCAGTAACCTTAGTTATACGAGCAGATTACTCTATCTTACTACATTTTGGGAGGTGAAAGAGAAAAGGTCCCGAAGCCCCTGGAGAATGATCATAGCAAAGCTTGCTCCAGACTTGGGAAAGGAATCAAGCTTGTAATGCGTTTGTAAATATATGTAGAGAGGAGCAAGTTGCTTCTTCTACAATCCAATCTTTTAAAAAAAAGTCACAGATGAAGCCAAGGCCCTGATAGAGTGGGAGTTGACCCTGTCTGGAATAGTTTTGTTGTAGTGAGTATAACAAAAAATAATAGCCTGAGACAACTATTTGGGAATAGTCTGTTTTGACAAGTTATACCTTGTTTTCACCTTCACAAGAAATGAAAAAAAAAATGATCTGAAGATCTGAAAGATTTAGTTCTGTCAAGATAATACCTTTGTCTTCTTTGGTAATCCAAGGTATGAAGTATCCTTTCTCCCTCATTTTTAGGATGAGGAAAGAAAATGGTCACATGAATAGTTTGGCATAAAGTAAACTCAGCTACCACTTCAGGTATAAAAGAAGGAATGGTTCTCTGTAGAAAATGAGACAGGGTTGACTGACCATAATAGTTTGCAACTCAGACACTCTTCTTGCAGAGATCAAATCAATCAGTAAAACAGTTTTTGATGTAAAGAACCTCAAGTCAGACAGATTAGCTAGTTCAAATGGAGCCAGCATTAACTTCTATAACACAAAATTAAAATCCCAAGGAGGGGCTTCTGACATCCCGACTCTGGGCCAGTGATCAAGGAGCCTCATTCCTCACCACTGACACTGGTGAGTAATACCGTGAGAAAAATAGACACACAGTATTTTCAGATGCAGCTCTCTGCACTAAGTGCGACTTCCCTTAAGAGCACACAGGGAATGCACACTCCAGTCTTGGGGCTGAGCTTTCTCTCCAGGCCCCTGATAATATTCCCCACTAGCCACTATAGAGCTAACTCCTTAGCCTGGTATTCCAAGCTAACTCCTCCACAACCCTCTCTATGAAATCAGTGCTCTCAGTGTCCCTGTACAAACTAGCTGAGATTTGATTTGCACACACACACACACACACACACACACACACACACACACACACACACACACACACATGCACACACACGCACACACACACGGGAAAGGTTGGCACAGTTTACTCGCTCTGCCACCTCCACCCAGACTAAAAGGTAGATCAGCTGCCACCAGAACAACGGAAGCCAGCTACTTTAAGGCTGTTACCAGGGTATCCAATTACACTTATTAAAATTAATACTTACATAAATGGTAGTGTTTAGCCAAGTAGCAAGACTTTCAGGAACGTGGAGCCACAGTGCCACAGATAAATGCAAGTACTCTCACAGGTTAAATATTATCTAAAAGACCAGCCACAATTAAAGGTTTAGATATATTTAATAACAAAAACCCCATGAAAATACCAAATATCTATTTACAATAAACATCAGAGTTTCAATCGCAGGAAATATAAAAAACACAGATGGAAAGACATAGACAGATACAGAAAAAACTACATTTAGTTAATCTCACTATATTTTTCTAACTGACTGATGAATTACTTTTCCTTAGTTACTTACTAAAGCAAGGCAAGATGCACATGGATGAGTGCCTTGTCAGGTCCAAAAAGAGAGTACACACCTCACATCTCTCACTAGTGTTCAAATACAATTTCAGTGCTGGCTACAGAATGACATCACATATGGTCACCTGACTCTGTGGTTCCCACACTATCCCCTCACTTGAAATTCAGCCAGGATCTGACACTGATGTGTCACAATACACACATAGTACTTTAGCTAAGGTTTATTACAGCATCTGAAAACTGCAAAATAATTCCAACACTTCCACCCTTGCTGCAGAAACTAACAGGATATTATCTGGAAGCATTCAGAGCTGTGAGATAACATATTTATGGCCTAAACCAAGTCATTTAACTTCAGGCTGTTTTCTTAAGGTTAGCTGGGTAAGCTTAACCCCTTCCCTTACAGTATCTTCTGTTAAAATATATACATTTCATCAGTTACAATAATACAGTCTGACATGCATGTATATTTCTTTTCTGTCAAACAGGACCCATTGTTGATACATTTTTAACACAAGCAACTTTACAAATACATTTTAATACAAGCATCTGTGCAGATCAGTATGATATTCAAATGACATATAATTCTTTACAAAATCCCAGCTAGCTATGCTGGCATATGTTACACATGCACTGACCTACTCACTCTGACACAGCTGGCACTACCTCACATCATCACAGGGCCAACGGGTTTTCTTGAAGGCTTCTTATGCAAAACCCCTTTCAAAAACATTTTTTTGACAAGAGAATGCACTGAAGAGGAGGATCCATGGGCAGACATGCTGAAATGATTGATAAATGAACCTTGATGAAGGAGTTACAAGAGTATTGTAAAACCAGAGGCACATTAGCCCTGAATGGGTGTTGATTATGTTGTTGGCACCAACTAGAAAACATTTTCCATTTACTAATATATGATTTTCTAGTAGCAGGCTTTTTTGCCTCCATTAATACCTACTGCACATCCTTATTAAACAGGTGCCTAAAGGGAATAAAGACACTATAATCCAGGCAGTCTGCTGAAGATGATTGGGGTTGGGATGTATCAAACACTCCTGATCTTGTGTGAGAAGATCCATTCTGTAAGTAAGCTTGAGGTAATTGCCCATGGCCATTTCCAAAAGAAGGAAGAACCACAGCTGCTTTGTCTAAACACAAGTCACCATATTGATTCTCTTCATCCCATTTTCCCCTCCACGGCTTTGGTGGAACGGACTCATCTTCTAGATAATTTATCACTTTTTGTAAGAAAATATACCTGTTTCCTCAACTGCACGACTAGGCACCACTACTATTTTCACAATTTTGCAGTGTTAAAACTAAGTGTGACAAAGGGTACCTCCAGTCCTGGACATATTCTCTATCAACTTCTCTAAATGTTTTAAGTGACACAAAAAATATACCTGTTTCCTCAACTGCGCAACCAAGCACCACTACTAATTTCACAATTTTGCAGCATTGGAACTAAGTGTGGCAAAGGGCACCTGCCATTCTGGACATATTCTCTGCCGAGTTCCCTAAATATTTGAAGTGATCCAAAAAATATGCCTGTTTCCTCAACTGCACAAACAGGCACCAATACTAATATCGCAACTTTGTGGCATTGGAACTAAGTGTGGCAAAGGGTAGCTGCCTTCCTGGACATAAGCTCTATCAAGTTCCCTAAATATTACAAGTGATACAAAAAATATACCTGTTTCCTCAACTGCATGACCAGGCACCACTACTCTTCTTCTTCTTCTTTCAGCTTTATCCCGGTTAGGGGTCGCCACAGCGGATCACCTGTCCGCACACTGAATGGCAGTGGAGTTTTACGGTGTCGAGTTGCCAGCCCGACGCCCAACCTTCCACAGAAGGCACACTCACACGCACACCTAGGGCCAATTTAGAGTGTCCAATCCACCTGCAGCATGTCTTTGGGATGTGGGAGGAAACCGAGCACCGAGGAAACCCACGCAACCACAGGGAGGACATGCAGACTCCGCACAGAAGGCACCCCAGCCGAGGATCGAACCGGAGAACCTCTTGCTGTGAGGCAGCAATGCTAACCACTGCACCACCGTGGCCGCCCCACCAGGCACCACTACTAATTCTGCAATTTTGTGGTGTTGGATCTAAGTGTGGCAAAGGGTACCTGCCATCTTGGACATATTCTCTATCAAGTTCCATAAATATTTCAAGTGACTCAAAGTATGCTTTAAAAGCAAATTGTGTAGCTTTATTTGTTCGTTTCAGCCTCCACTTACCACCAGATCTCTCTGTCCTCCTCCCCCATCCTCACCTTCTCCTTCTACTCATATCTTCTTGTTATCCTTTTTTCTCCATGAAACCTTTATCTTTCCCTCTTACCTCTTGTCCTGAAACTACCTATAACAAATGTATTTCTATCTTGCTCTAACATCTTTCTCTGTACACCTCAACCCTCTACAATTCACTTGCTTGACATTTCTATATATAGAATCTCTACTCTTTAACTTCTGCCCAACCAAAATCACCAGCTCTTTCTCTGTAATGCCTTATACACCAAAATAAATAGAAGTCCACATTCTTTTTCCTTACCTTTGAGACATTACTGATTGTTTCTTTCTGGGAACTGTTTGTTTTCCTTGCTTGGGTACTAGCTACTTGGCCCCCCCTTACCTCCCATTAATGATCACGCCCATCCTCCCATCATGCCCTGCACCTCTTAAAACTCTCTACCTGGATTTGGCACGTACTCTTCATCCAGTTTTCCCCTCTGTGGCTCTGGTGGAAAGGACTCGCCATCACATTTTGTAAGGTAATTTGAACTGCAAATGAAGTGATGTTTGCTGTAGCTCTCTGACTGTAATATGTGATTCTGCTTTGGTGCTCATATTTACATTACTTAGACAGGCTTTACTGGCTGCATGTATTAGTATTTGTTTGTATAGGTTCCTTTGATTACATATTTGAATTGCATCTTATTCTCCCATAATGACAACTAGCTAAGTAAAGCAGGCCTAACGTTGTACATGGTCATAAATTACTAGGCTACTTCTTTCTTGTTTTTTCAACTGCATGCCCAGTCACTCATTGCATAAAAAATAGTTTGTGCACTTGCATGGTGTGTAGCTGATTTAAAAGAGCTGCTCACAGGCTCGTGCGACTAACTTGGCTAAATGAATTTTAGCTATATGACAGGTTTTTGCCCATACTATTAAGACTTACTCGCAGGCCCATTTCTGCTTATACAATATATAACTTGTACATTAACGTAATGACTGTCAGTCGCAAGTGAAGTTTCTACCATCTCTGGGTGCGAATTAATGCTGGTATTCTTGAAGAGCTGTCCCAGTGCTTATGACCCTATTAGTGTAAGATAAACCATGGTAGTCATAATTTGAAGAAGGAGCTTAAAACGCTTATGCTATTGGAAGTGTTTGTTACAACAATTTTGCAAGTTAATAATCTGAAAAAACTCCCACTAATCAGCTACTAGTGACATTGCCTGGGACTAGAAGCTTGCACTATATGAAATGCTTATATTACCTTATATCATAGCAGTGTTATTACAGCCAAGTTCTCTGCATTTCCACCATGTTTTGACTCCATGTCCCTTTAAAGCAGGATATATAGTTACATTTGTAACAGGCTGTAATATCACCCTCCTTTACTTTTCCTGCACCGCTGGAATGCAAATAGCTGGCTTTTATACCCTTTAACTTAATACAGACTTTAACTATAATGAGTTATTAATAGCCAATAACTTTAAAGAAAGGTTGAATGCTACTGGATCTAACGATGCCCATCGCTGTAGACTAACTTTGCTTTACTGCATACAGTGTACATACTTATTTAATCTCCTTGAAATAAGAGCTTGTAATATGAATCAGACACATGTCCACTATTACTTTATCTTTTCATAAGCCACTCTCAATACTTGGGTCAATATTTGAGTCTATTATCCGCAAATATTACATTCCTGGGTATTACACGCAATAGAGCCTTATTGCTAAATGATACTTGTAACTTTGCTTTGTACAATAGTTGGCCTAGCCAAAAGTTAACACTGCTGATGTGATTAATTAATGCTGTGACATCTGATGTGACTCAGGGTGTACTGAATAAGATTTAATTATGCTGTTTTTTTCACTCATGTTGAATTGAAAAGAGAATTGAAGTTGTTTTTTGTTGCTGTATTTAAACAAAGTGTACCCACTATCTGCTACCCTTTACCTGTCTATAACCAATCTCCTACTGACATACACTACTGACCTTACACTTTCCATTTACTCTATACCAATGTATCCCTCTTACCACTAGCTACTTCTCCTCACACTAACTCTGCACTGTACTGTTTCAAAACTTCTTTTTTTCTCTAATTTCCACTTACTTCTTTTAATATCTACATATTCTCTTTCTAGAAAATATACCTGTTTTCTCAACTGCATGACCAGGCACCACTACTAATTTCACAATTTTGCTGTGTGGCAATGGGTACCTGCTGTCCTGGACATATTCTATCAAGTTCCCTAAATATTTCAAGTGATCCAAAGTATGTTTTAAAAGCAAATTGTGTAGCTTTGTTTGTATCGGCCCACATTTAATACCAGCTCTCTCTGTCCTCCTCCCTCATTCTCACCCTCTCCTTCTACTCATATCTTCGTTATCCTTTTTTCTCCCTGAAACCCTCATCTTTCCCTCTTACCTCTTGTCCTGAAACTACCTATAACACATTTATTTCCATCTTGCTCTAATGTCTTTCTCTGTACACCTCAACCCTCTACAATTCACTTGCTTCACATTTCTATATATAGAATCTCTACTCTTTAACTTCTAACATCACTACACTACTCCCATACTAGCCCTTCTTGGAATCACTCTAACCCTCCCTCCTACAAAACTAAACCACACTAATAAAAACTGCATCCATATTATAAACTTTTGCTATTACAACCATTAGTAGCTAATACTACACCCATAACAAGGCCTACATAAGATTAAAATAGCTTAAATAACTGTACCTACTTCATTACTGAATATGCTCCACCTAAATATTTCTACACAATCATTACTTCTAACAATCCTCATATTACTTGCACATATTACTTCATAACATAACATTCGAATTGACGCACTACATCACCATGCCACCTCTACCACTTACTCTACAATATCAACACCTCTCACCCCCACCATCACCCCAGCTATCCTACATATAAACATCATTCCTCATACCCATAAACATATCTTACCCTCCCACCATACCAATAAACTATCCGCTAAATATGACAAGTACATAATTAACCTCATAAGAACCAGACTAACCATTGCAGCCAGAATATCACTCACTGGAAACATACAGCCTAATCCTGGCCCATTTGACAACAATATCCACTTAATTAATAGTAATCCATCTATTAACAAGCTCCAACTTCCAAGAAAAACTAATGACCTGCTCATACTAAATATGAATGTCAGAAGCATTAGCAAAAACGTCCATGAACTTCACACTAATCTTTCCCTATAGTCTCCTGACTTAGTATTATTAACTGAAACTTGGCTTAAACCTGACATTTCCAACAATTAAATTATAGCACCAGGCTATAAAATCCTATGTAATGATCACACAACTAAAAAATGAGGTGGAATAGCTTTACTATTTAAAAATCAACTAAATGTAAAAAAAACTTGGATATACACATACTTATCTTAAACAATGCAGAAATTTTACTTGCTAAACTAAAAATTAACCCCAGAAAAAGTGTCAATATAATCGATTTCTACATACCACCCAACAACAACATACCCACAATGCAGACCCTACTTGAATGGGCCTCTGAGTTCCTCTAACATGAAACCATCATCTTGGGGGACTTCAACACTGACTGGTTAACCTGCAACTCCAGTTCTCCCATCAACTTCGCCAACCTCCTTGGATTTTCTCAGCTCATCCAGTCTTCCACTAAATTTAACAAATCAACCTAGAGACCGTCAATACTTGACTGGATTCTGACAAATAGATCAACTCTTATCTGTCAATGAGGATGCCTCTCTGACAGCCTGAGTGATCATTTACCTACATTTCTAATAAGACACTGCATATATCAGAAAAAGCCAACCAATTACCAGATAATCAGAAACAACAACAAAAAAACTTCAATCCATCTACCTTTACTAATATTCTCAAAGTGTGTAAATGGAATCCTCTCAAGAACCTCAGCCTTGATGAAGCTGTTCAATACTTCAACTCTAACTTCTTAGATATCTTAAACTCCCAGGCCCCTCCTAGAACTATCAGAATCATATCCAACTATGCTTCCTGGATAAGCAAAGACACTAGATCTCTGCTGAAATCCAGAGATAAAGCCTGGGTCCACTGACACAAAACTGGATCCCATACAGACAAACAGGCATTTCTTGAACTCTGTAACAAGGCAAAGAAATATGTCAAAACAGACAAAACTAGCTACTACCACAACATACAAACCCCCAAATACAATACAAATATAACCCCCCAAAATTTTGGTCAGCCATTAACATTCTCCTCCCTGGAAAATCAGGTACCCTCCAACCATAACTAATACCTCACTTAATGTTGCCACTCATTTCAACAAATTCTTCACTGAATCCATTCTTGCATTTGCTAACTCTCAAAGCTGTCCAACCAGCCACCCAATTTCCATATTAAAAACAATGGCTTTACCTTCCATCCTGTGTCTACTGATATAATTAAGAAATTCCTTAAAAAACTAAAACCTACCACCTTAGGCGCTGACAAACTGCCAGCTGAATTTTTGAAAATAGCTGCTGATGCCATTGCATACCCTGTGTCCATTCTCATCAACCATTCGATATCTGAAAATCTAGTCCCTGAGATCTAGAAAATTTCTCACAATATTCCATTCCACAAAGGGGGTAACTCAAAAGAGTTTACCAACTATCAGCCTATATAGCAATACTCTTGTCGCTGTCCAAAATACTGGAGAGGTGTATACACACACACTAGTTATGGATTACACCCACAACCTTCTCACAAACACCCAACATGGCTTCAGGCCTTACCACAGCACCACAACAGCCCATATGTCATTCACTCATACAGTAAATAACCACAGAAATAATGGCAACTATGTCTCTGCTATTTTTCTTGAAATTTCTAAGATAATAAAACTCTGACTCTCTAACTGTTAAAAATTATGTGTATCACCCACCTACTGGAAAGATTTAAAGTTAACACTACACCATGTATGATAACCACCTTAATATATGTGTTTTCCTTTTTCAGATGAAATCTTCAACTATTTCTTTCTCAGCTACTTGCTTCCAACCTTTGCTGTGTGTATGCGAGAAAAACATGTACCTGTGTGTACATATTGTTAAACAAATCTCAGTTTTGTGATCACTGTATTTACACTTGTTTTTGTACATTTGGAGCTTTTCTCCGTGGGCCTCCACTGAAAATGGACCTGTGTCCAGTCAGACTTTCTCGGTTAACAAATGTAAAATAAAATAAAATAAAATAAATAAATTTGATATGGTTAACCACAACAAACTCACTAAGTCCCTGTCAGAAATGAATCTTAGCAAACCCACCATTACCTGGTTTCAAAGTTATTTAACAAATAGCAAGCAGTACAGTGGAGGCAAGAACTAGCTCCTTTATTACCAGTTTCACTGGGTGTTCCCCAAGTCTCCATCCTTGGTCCTTTACTTTTCTCTATCTTTACTAATACCCTCCATATCTCTACTCTACATGCCTCAGTCATCTAATATGCGGATGACTCAACAGTAATCTGTTCCTTTCCTTCCCTCCAATAACTGCAATTAAAAACTCAGGCTTCTTTCCTTTCTGTAGAAGAATGGCTTACCAACTCTCAACTAAACCCCAATAAAACCAAACTTCTCATATTTCAGACAACTAAGCATGCCACTCCCATATCAAAGTTTACTAAAATTTCTAACTATAAAAGAACTTTCTCTCGTGTCACTCACACCAAACTTCTAGGAGTTGAGATAGACTGCAACATGAAATTTGTCACTCACATTTCACTCACCATAAAGAAAATACATACAAAACTAGGGGAATCATATAGAAATAAACAGTTCCTCACAAACAGCACCAGAGCTAAAATAGAACAAACACATCTCATCTCTACATTTCTATATGCCTCCCCTATCCTCACCAATCTTAGCAAATCATCAGATATAACTAAACTTTATGCCTGCTATAACAAAATTGCAAAGTTCGCCACCAATAGCTCACATCTTACACACCACTGCTTAGTCCTTAAACAACTCAACTGGCTTGAACTTCCCCATCTTCTCCTTTACAACTAGCTTTTACTAACCCATAATATTCTTTACTACCCTGAGAAAACCCCTGCATTACAAAACTTAATATATTCTTACTCCGGTACTAGGGCCTTACACTCCAACAATAAACCTCTCCTTCAAGTCACTTAAACCAACAACTCTGCAGGAGCCTCCCTCTATTCAAATTTCATGGCTAAGAAATGGAACACTCTCCCACTAATATATCAGCCACTGCATCTTTATTTCGGTTTAAAACATCTCTAAAAGCACACCTACAAGCCAATTGGATTTGTAACTGTGACTCCCCAGGCTAGTCTAACTCCATCTTCTTCTTGCTCACCCAGGGTAAATACTCCTTTACTTTCAGGCAGTAGATCTCTCTTTATCTTCCAAGTTTCATTCTTCATAACTCTCTCTTCCTCTCAACAGTTACTCCTTCTTCTAAGTATAGACACTTGGTGTATTCTGTACATTATTATATTGCTATATCATACTGGATGTTATTTGATTGTACAGTTTAAGGTGTTTCATCTTTGTACCAGTATAGTGTTCCATGTTTTATCCTAATTATAGTTGTTCTACATTTTAAAGTATTATTATTTTAATCTGATTTGATGTAAAACATATAGTGTTATGTTTCTATACCTGTGATATCATGCTTTATTAAGCTGTGTTATATGTGGAGCTTTCCTCCCTGGGGCTCCGCTGAAAAAGGACTTGTGTCCAGTCAGACCTCCCCAGTAACCAAATGTAAAATAAATAATAATAATAAATAAATGATCTTGGGGTATTCCTTTTGAATCTTCAGATGTACCCTGGATAACAGTGGAAAGGATGGAAAAGTATATAAGAACATTCCTTTTGAAGGAAAAGAAAAGACTTCTGTCTTCCAGGCCTACCTGCATGGAGCTCTGGAACAGAATCTTGCCAGTTGATTGATCAGGGAGTTGGTAAACAGGTCTACACATTTCCACATATGGATCAAACATTGGAAGACTCCCTAACCTAGTTTCCATTCATGAGGGTCTACCCTTGTCCTGCTCAGAATGCAGGATGCCTGTAGAGTGAAATTATGCTATGAAGCTATATCCTAAGCTAATATGGCTAGCCTGCAAAGAGGGTACAACCTGGCATCCCCTTGTTTGCTGATGTACAACATGACTGTGTCTCTAACAAAGTGAAGATGCCCAGGGGATCAAAGATGATTCAGACTTGAGTGCCATGATCAAAGCAAGCATCTCTTTTTCAGTCATGTGCTTGCATTTATTTTTGGTGTCAAACACCCCTTGCACTTTTATCCCTCTTGAAATTTCTACCCAAGCAAAGTCAAAGGCATCTGTTGTGATCGACTGCTTTAGAGAACGGAGGGGGTGATAGATGGGTTAAGGGACATTTGCGGCTTTCACCTACTGATTTCTCTTCTAACAAGCCCGAGCATGATATGAAATGACAAAGAATGTTGGTGCTGGGATCAAAGACACTTTAGATCCTACTGAGCCTTTCTCATGTGGAGTCTTGATAGGGGTATGTTAAGAATGATAGATGTCATGAGACCCAAAATCCTGAGGTATTCCTGCACAGTGATCAAAGTCTGGGTGGAAAACTTTACAAATACATTTAGATATAGACCTATTTTTTCCTCTGGAAGAAAAGCTCTTTGAACTGAGGTTTCTAGCTGACACCACATGATCACAATGCTGTATGAAGGAGTCTAAAAAGACTTTCAAATGTTCTCTTGGAATTCCAGCTTGTGTAAGAGAGATTTCACCCAAGTGAGAGATTCCTGACACTTTGAAAAAGTCTGCAAAGATAAGCATGTCATCTAAATATGGAAAAATACGAAAACCCCAAAGCCTGCAATGAGCTATAACTAGAACTAGACATTTTGTAAACACTCTTGATGTAGTGGATAGTCCAATGGCAAATGAAGAGAACTGATAATGTGATCCAGATACAGAAAACCTTAAGAAATGCCTGAAGTCTGGCTGAATGGGGATGGAATAATAAGCATATTTTAAATCTAATGTTGCCGTGAAACTTAATGAGGAAAAAGAGGTAACAGGTTGTGAAGTGACAGCACTTTGAACTTGGGTACTATCACAAACAGATTTAAGGAAGAAGGACCCAAACCTGGTCTCAAAGCATTTTCTTTTTACTTTGGCACTATAAACATCATTGAATAAAAACTTTTCCCAACCTGGGAGAGAGGAACTGGTTCTATCACTCCCTGAGATAGAGTGTGTTGAAGGACAAAGGGAAATAAAGGAGTCTGGTCTGGTGGATGAGGAATTATCCACTGGAAAACAAGGATTTTTCCCACTGCCACCTGTAACCTTGATGAATGATCTTCAGAAATAATTTCTCTGAACCTATCTGTGGCCAAAGAGAAAAGTGGAGGTTCAGATTTTCTGGAAGGAGTATCAGCTGAGTCATTCACACACTGTAAACAATGAATTATGACTTGTAAAATGGACGAAACCTAATTATTTAAAGCAGATTTTTCCTCATAAGAAGAAACAGACAAAACATTTCTCATATTTTCATAATTAATCAGAATAAACTTTAACATATGAGCCTGACAACTGAAAATTCTGAAATCAAAGTTACAGAAGCATACACTTTTCCACATACATATCAATAATCTTTACATATTTATCAGAAAGAGCAGGATTGGAATTAACCAAATGTTTAGCAATAACAGGATTGACTACAGCTATAGGTCCTGGTCAGGTATGGGAAGAGTGTATTAGAAAAATTGTGGAACTTTATACATTCTATCTGCCTTTTTAGGGGCAACAGTTACACACACATCTTCTACAGCTGACAGAACCAGGGGAATGGATAACGTTCTGGAACAGCTCATAGCATTCTAAGGGGGAGAGAAACCTCAGTGTTCTCACACTGAAAACACTGGCATATTCTGATAATAGTCTCAAAAGAAAGAGAAATCACCACAGGGAGAATCAGCAACTGAGCTCTCTTCTGAGTATGAATCAGAAAACCGAGGAGAACTCTCTATCTATCCTTTTATCTTCCTGTCTAGATTCAAAATATTGAATCTCTTCAGGAAAAGTGATATCCTTTTTCTTTCACAAGAAACCACCTTATTAAAAGGATAAATAGCCTGGATTAAACCCTGTGCCAGACCCAGTCTAAGGAAATTTGAGGAGGAGTAGTTGCGTGTTTCATTTTTTTTCTCTACAGGAAAAAACAGGGCCAACAGGGGTGGGCATAACATTCTGACCAAACAGAGAAGTCTTCCCTGTTAACTCTCCCAGGACTGACAAGAGTGGCTCTCTCTTCCCACTGAGGGGACCTAACAGCTGCAGAGGATGTGGCTAACTCTAAGTCCATAGTGGCTGTAGGTGCTACACCTGAGGGATCCTGGATAAAAGATAAGTGCTGGAAGGAATAAGGTATGGCCACAGCAGTGTCACCCATCTGCAGCTGAAGCAATTGCTAGCCTGCTGTGGTGGCAAAGGCTGTTTGCTTAACTCTGTGGCTGGAAGGATTGGCCATGGGACCAGTTGTTTGCTCCAAGGTCAAGGCAAAATCGGTGCCTCTTTCCTGGGGAAAACAAGCAGCAAAAGCCAGTTAAAATTTAAAATCTTTACAAGTATTTTTTTCCACACAAAAATACAGTAAAAAGCACTTTAAAACACTTTTCTCTCAGCCCTCAAAAAGTAAAATAAACACAATTTCTCCACAGAAAAATGTTTTTCAGTTACTTTAAATAACTTTTAAACTGACAGGAAAAAAGAGCACTCCCATTTAAAAGTACAGTTAAATCTCATGTCAGTCCATTAAATCACAAACTCCTAGTTTAAAAAGAAATTTACGAAAAGGAAAGTAAAGTAAAATAACATTATTTTTAATGTGGAAGGCTTTTCCCTAAAGGGAGCTTATCTGTTCAGTAAAGGAGCAGCACAAGGAAACTGTCAATTCTGGAAACCTTGCAGGGGAGCTCTCTCTTCAACAGCAAGAAAGCTCTTAAGAGCTTGCCACCGAAACCTGTCTTTTTAGCTTGAGCTAATGTGTTGGGCTCATGGAAGTTGCCCCAGAAGCTTTGGAAGCTGAGCATCTATTATATCCTTGGCAGGATATAACAATATAGCTAAGGGTTTTGCAGCAATGATCAATATAATGAACACTGAGGAATATCCATTTGTAACAGATATAATATCTCCTCACTTCAGAGGAAATGCATAACTGTTCCCATAAAAATACCCTAATTCACGCTGGCTATGGTCTGATGAAAAGAAAATTCCCCTACATGAGGGTAAGAGTTAATATTTTCATCAAAGTCAGAAATTTGAGCTTGTGAATCTGAAGGAGAAGACCACCTATCCCTGCCATAATCAGACTCATCCGACCTTTTTTCCTGAGGAATTTCTTTACAAGGGTTGCTCACTTGTAATGGCTTCTGCACGCCAAGATTCATAGCCTAAAATGCACTTCTTGCAAAGATAAAAAAATTAGCTTTCTTTATTGCAATTACTTAAGATAAACAATGTTAAATATATTGTTTTTTCTTTATATGGCTCCCTGTGGAAGACAACCAACTTAAAAGAATGGCATCTCACTGGTCTAATGGTCTCTTGCCTCAGTTACTCATGAAGAATCTCCTGAATTGTCTCTTGGCATTACAAAAGATAGTTTTCCCATGCCTGGATCGGACACTGAAACAGCCAAAGAGGATGTGGCTGACCCCCATTTCATGGTAGGCAAAAGGACTACACCAGAGGAAGCTGGAGATGTAATTTAGTGGTCTGAAGACCAACTGATGGTCATGAAAGGTTTACCCACTACCATCTGGGACATAGACTGAGTTTGCGACATTGACAAGGGTTCTTCGGTTAACTGCTTTTTTTCTTTCTAGGAAAAGCGGGAGTGGAACCAGGGCTCCTTGGTAAGTGTTTTTTTTTTCTTTCTAGGAACAGTGGGAGTGGAATCAGCATGACCAGAGTAAGTATCCATGTGTAGCAGAGGAGATGTTAAAAGCAATAAGTGTCACTGAAACAAGTTGGTTGGAAGGCAAGCTGTCACCTAGTGTACACAAACAGCACACTTACTTTCGCACTTCTTATTCCAGCCCCTTCAAAATGTAAAAGCAGAAGCAGCACTCAAATTCTCAGTCAACACTCCTTTTAACAAATTAAATACACTGACAGAAAAAGAAAAATGGCAGGTAGGTTTATCAGGAGGTGAGCGTAAGCACTAAACTGAAAAACACATTCCTGCTGGACCCAAATAAAACCTCTTTTTTTCACAATAATAAAAGTTTACTCAAGCAGTACACATATTTTCACAAACATAGCCCACACATAGTTAAATAACATGAGTAGCTAAAAGCAGCTGTCCCGTGAGAGGAAAAGTACAGTTGTGTATACTTGCCATAAATGTAGATGTTCAAGTGTATACACTTTTGCAGTCCTAACTTGGGGGATTTCCCGCCATGGAAACCCTAGGCTGGCCCAACTACCAGAGAAAAATTTCCCTCCCCCAGGATCCAGTGGATGTTCTATCCAATGTCACTACACTTGGGTATAAGAAGGTGTTGGTCGGTGCCATAATCTCAGTACTTGTCTTGCCTCTACTGGTTGAAGCTTCCCAGAGGGACCCTGAAGACAAGGGTCTGGAACACTGAAACCCAGGAGAAAGGAAGTTAGAAAGAGTGCTAATCTGACTGAGAAGGCTAAGGGCAGAAGGAGGGAAGGAAAGAATACTGCAACAGTGAATACACTCGAACAATTACATTTATGGTAAGTGTACACAACTGTATTATGTTCTTTGTGATTCACAGTTGCAGTCCTAACTTGTGGGGTTATTCCCAATGATGAAATGAAGGGAGGATGGAAAATTAAGGAAAGGCAAGGATGCCCTGCTAAAATGTTAGTGGCAAATCCTACTATTGACTTGGAGAAGGTTGAAAGGTGCCAATGTTTGGTAAAGGTATGCACTGAAGATGAAGTTGAAGCCTCCAAAATGTCTTTTGTGGGCACCCGATTAAAAACAGTACAGGTAGCACTAGCCTTGGTGGAATGTGTCCTCACAGCATCAGGGGGTTTCTTACCATGATGGCTGTAACAGAAGGAACTACAATGGTAGATCCATTTAGAGATGGTTTGCTTAGAAACTGGTTTCTCCTCAGAGCTAGAGGCAAAGGCCATAAACAGTCGGTCTGATTTTCTGATAGTCTTGGTTCTGTCTAAGTAGTAACAGGGCTGCCTGCATGCATCCAAGGAATGGAGTATCCTTTCCCCTTGTTTGGGGGTTAAGGAAGAAAGTAGGCAAGTGTATGGCTTGATTTAAGGAGGTCTCCATCACCACCGTGGGCATAAAGGAGGGGGTTAGTCCTGAGTGAGAGACTGTCTGGCTGAAAGATGAGGAATGGCTCCACAGACATGAGGGCCTGAAGCTCAGAAATCTTTCTAGCACAGGTGATAGCTAACAAGACAGCAGTCTTCCAGGTCAAAAATGTTAACTCTGAGGAAGTAGCTGGTTCGAATGGTAGCAGGGTAAGTTTAGCCAACACAAAATTGAGGTCCTAGGGTGGGACAGGAGGCTTTCTGTGTGGCCTGATATGAACTACCCCTCTCAGAAACTGTTTCATGAGGGGATGGGAGGCTGAGCAGGTGTGTAGGCAGAGACAGCTGAAGCATGAATTTTTATGGAAGAGTAAGAGACACTGTCAAAAAGGATGACCAAATAGGTCAAGATGACAGAAATCTTAGCTAAACAAGGGTTTTATACTTTTTGCCCACACCAAAGGCAGAATCCATTTTGTGGAGTACGATTTCCTTGTGCTAGGTCTTCTGGCCTATTTTAGAATATCCTGGACCTGAGGAGAGGATCCTTCCATGAAGTTAAGGTTTCCAGCATGCTGACAATTTGAGGGTCTGCATGTTGGAGTGTACAATCTTGCCCTCATCCTGTGTCTACAGGTCCTTTCTCTTTGACAGCTGCCATGGCTTTGTGCTGGTTAGGCTGAGTAGCAGAGGGTACCACTGCTGCCTGGGCCAATCTGAGGCTATCATTATTACTATTGAACCCTCTTCTCTTATCTTCAGCAATACCCTGGGGAGCAGAGGTTTTTGGAGGAAAGGCATAGAGAAAGACACCTTTCCAACTGAAAGAGAAGGTATCTGTCTTTCAGGCTAACTTCATTTTGTCCCTGGAGCAAAACTTTTCCAAATGAGCATTTTCCTTGGTGGTGAAAAGGTGTATTACTGATACACCAAATTTTACGGCTATACTGAGAAATACTTCCCAATGCAGTTGCCACCTGTGTGGATCTGACAGGCTTCTGCTTAGGTAATCTGCTAGTTGGTTGTGAACACACAGCAGGTACTGTGCCATGAGATATAATCCTATGGAGTGTGCTGTTTCCCAAAATCCATTGCTAGGTGGCAAAGCAGGTAAGAATGCCCCCCCCCTCCCCTGCTTGTTTATGTCTCCACTACTAGCACCTCCTGGTTTCTATTTCTCTTGGAAGGCTATCAGGCTATTTTGGACTGCCATAAGTTCTTTTAGATTTGTGTGTTTGTGTCTGAACTTGGAGTCCCACTTTCCTCGAGTCTGAAGGCAGTTAAAGTGGTCTCCCCAGGCAACTTCTGATGTATCAGTTGTCAGAGTTTGTCTCTGAGGTGTGAATCGGAAGGGTAGACCCAGGTTAAGGGCGCAAGCCTCGGACCACCAGGCAAATTCCTTTCTGAGGCAGAGAATCAGTTTTATCTTGTCTGTTAGAGGTTGTAAATTCTTGAGGTACCATTGTAGCTTCACATGTGCAGTCTAGGCAGGGGAATCATGAGGATGCAAGAGGCCATGTAACCCAAGGCCCTGAGGTGCTCCCTGGGTGTGAGTTAATCCCTGTCCATGATATTTTTGAAGTACAGGGTCAGGAAGGAGACCTTATCTTCGGGTAAGAAGGTCTTCTGGAGAACTGAATCTAATAGGGCCCCTAAAAACACAATCCTGGTTGAGAGGTCTTTTTGAGATTTCTGTGCATTAACGGTGAACCCCATGAAGGTTAAAAGATTGTGGATAAAGAGCAAGTCCGACTTGAGTTTTTTTCACGTTTGTTGCCTGGATAGCGTAGTCATCCAAATAAGGGTAAATTTATTTTGCGAAGACCCTGGGAGCAGTAGACAAGCCAAAGGACAGAGCACAGAATTGTTAGTGCCTGGTACCTGCTTTGAAGCGTAAGAAGCTCCTGTGTGATTCCTCTATGGGAATATGTAGTTACATGTCTCTTAGATCCAGGGTAACCATGAAAGCATTTGGAGAGATCATGGGCAAAAGTTTTTGAAGGGTTAGCATCTTGAATTTTGGAACTTGCAAGAATTGGTTGAGTCTTGTCAGGTCCAGTATTGGCCACCATGTGCCTTCTTTTGTGGGTACCAGGAAGAGTCTAGAGTACAGTCATCTTCCTTTTAAGTGTTCTGATACTGGTTCCACCAAGCTCTGAGTGCACAGCAACTCTGTTTGGGTCAACGCCTCTGCTTTTTTGGTTTACTGGAATGTCTGGGAAGCCAGAGAGTTTCAAGGGTTGCTTGAACTTGAGTTTGTAACCCTCTGATGTAAAGTTTAGCACCCACTGGTCTGTAGTAATGACAACCCAGTTTTTGTGGAATAGTGATAGTCTCACCCTTAGCCTGGGGGGGGAGGGAAGGGAAAGGGAGGAGAGGAGTAGGGAGTACCACAGACGTCAAGGTTGCTCCCTGACAGGGGCCTGTGGTCTTGAACCCCCTGGCCTATTTGATTCTGAAAGCCATTGCCTGGGCCTTTGGTGTTGTAATTGGCTCCTTTCCCTATGTGACTTACTTTGCCTTTCCTTAGACTGGGAAAGGAAATACCAATGCTTAGTGGGGTAGTTTCTGCTGAAAAGTGGAGGCTGGACGTGAAGAAAATCCTTAACTGACTTCATGAACTTTGCTTTATCCTCTATTTTCTTGAGTACAGCCTCACATTTGGGGCCAAAGAAAAAGCTCTTGTCCAAAGGGGAGTCCAGCAGGTTGGATATGACATCCTCAGAAAGGGACTGCTCCCTCAGTCAAGCATGTCTTCTGATGACAGAGCCTGTAGCTGCAGCCCTAAAGGAAGCTTTCATAGCATCATAGCCACAGTGCAGGGAGTGTTTTACTACATGAGAAAGTACAGTTGTGTAAAATCTTACCATAATGGTAGATGTCCTTCTCTTCACTGTTGCAGTATTGATAACAGTAGGGATCCTCTACCAAGGGCGGCCCAGTGTCTGGACAGTATACCAAAGCCTTTAGGTTGCTTTAAGGTATGCTGTATGTCATACGTATGCTCTTCGCATAAGGTAGGGCATAAAGGTGATGCCCAGATGTACCATCTTCAGAACTGAGAGCCCCAGGAGGAATGCCAGTCCAAGGAAAAAAGAGGTACTCAGTACATCCAGAAGAGAAATGGACCAGGGGGTGGAGGGAGGGAGTGAATACTGCAACAGCAAAGAGAAGGACATCTACAGTTATGGTAAGATTTTACACAACTGTACTGTATCCTTCCATATCACTGTTGCAGTATTCATTACAGTAAAGAGAGTGACAAAGCTCATAAAGAAACATGGGAGGAGGAAGGACCAGTAGAGCCCTATAGGAAGCCATGAAGAATGGCCCTAGCAAAACCAGCTCTGGCTCTGGAGATTCCATCCCTTATAGTGCTTGGTAAATGTATGCACAGGTTACTGCCTCAAGAATAGAGTTAGTATTCAAACCAATGATACAAGCACCAGAAGAAGCCACAGGCCTAGTAGAATCAGCCTTAACAGGAAAAGGATGGCTCTTACCATGAAAAGAACAACAAAGGAAATACCTTTTGAGATCCAATAAGAAATAGTTTGCTTGGATACAGCCAATCCTAGGGACTTAGAATGAAAAGAAACAAACAGTTGATCAGATTTACTAATTGTCTTAGTCTTATTCAAATATGCAAATGGCACATTTAGGAATCAGTAAACATCTCTGTAACTGGATCCTGGACTTCCTGATTGAGAGACCACAGAGGGTGTGTTCAGGTAAGAACACATCAAAGTACATCACGATTGTCACCAGGGTTCCACAGGGATATGTTCTCATCCCACTGTTATTCAGCATCCTGACCCATGACTGCTATGCTAAGCACAAGTCCAACCATATCATCAGGTTTGTTGATGGCACCACAGTCGTGGGGCTCATCACAAAAAAGGATGAGAGGGCATACAGAAAGAAGGTGGCATCTGTAATCAGTTACTGCGAGGGGAACAATCTAGACCTGAATGTAAGCAAGACCAAAGAGATTATCATCGACTTCAGGAAAAGGAGAACAAACCACCCAGTACTCTGGATCAATGGTGAGAGTGTGGAGAGGGTTACGAGTACAACATTCCTGGGTGTACACATCTCTCATTGTAGGGAAAAAACAGCCAACTGGTCAAGAAAGCTCACCAATGCCTCCACTTTTTAAAAAGTTGAAAAAAGCTGGGCTTCCTGCTCATATTCTCTCCATCTTCTACAGAGGTGCAGTAGAGAGCATCCTCACCTGCAACTTCACAGTGTGGTTGGAAGCTGCACAGTTACAGAAAGGAAGGCATTACAAAGAGTGGTGAGGGTTACAGAGAAGGTAATAGGTTCCAGTCTTCCATCGATACAACATCTTTATTCTGCAAGAAGCATCTGAAAGGCCACCAAAATAATACAGGACAACACATACCCTGCACATGGACTGTTTAAGCATCTGGGATCAGGCAGGAAGTATCGAAGCATCTGCTATAGGACTACAAGATTCAGTAACAGTTTTGACCCTACAGTGATTAGACTTCTGAACTCGGGCACTAGTCCCAGGGGTCTGGACACATAAGTTAATTTTAATTTATTTGTGCAATACAGTAAATACTTACATATATTCCAAGTAAGTGCAACATTTATTTATTATATCTAAAGTCAGTATTATTTAACTCACTCAAGTGCAACATTAGACAAATAACTTAGGCATTTCAATCTGTAGTGTGTTTTGCATTACTTTAAATAGGGCAGTTAATTTAACTCAGGGGAGGGTATTCTTTTCGTACATGAGTGTTGGTAAATGTCTCTACTCTTTCTTGGGTGTATTGGGAGTAGTATTGCATTTGTTAGTTATGTTTACTCCTCTACTTGTATGTGTTGTTTCACTATCTTTATAATCTCAAGAATTGAGATGATACATGAAATTTCGTTTAGGCTACACGTGTGTAATTCTAAATGACAATAAAGTTTACATTGACTTAAAATCTGAGTTGTCTATGCACATCCAATGTGTGCAACACTCTCTTACTAGCAAATGAATAGATGATTAAGACACAACTCAGTTACCACCTTAGGCATAAAAGAAGGATTAGTACACAAGAACACCCTGTCCTTATGTAACACCAAAAAAGAAGGGCAAGCCATGAGGGCTTGAAGTTCAGACACCCATCTGGCAGAAGTAAGGGCCAGCAAAAACACAGTCTTCCAACAACAATGTTGCAAGGAAGCAATTCAGACAGATTGGAAATAACCAAAGTAACATCCACAGAAAGTGGATCCAAGTTACGAGAATGACACCAAACAGAAAAACCTCTTCCATTTGTATAAGTTGGATTTCCTAGTAGTGAGTTTCCTGGCATCCTGCAGAACCCTAAGTATATCCTCAGAAAAAAGGTGTCTATGCGGAATGAAAATCCTATTATCCACACTGGCAGCTGAAGAATGGACGGGGGGGGGGGGATGGATGAGAGATGTCTTGTCTTGTGTGAGTAGGTACACCCTGTGAGGTCACTTGTGATGATTGCCCTTGGCTAAATGCTGAAGAAGAGGGAACCTATGCTGTCTCAGCCAAAAGGGAGTCACCAACAAAATTTTGGGAACATCCTGTTGAATTTTGAACAGGACTTTTAGAATGAGGGGAAGGGGAGGGAATGAATAAAGAAACATCACTTCCAAGAAAAGACAGGTTGACCACCTTCCAAACGAGAGGACCTGGACTCTGGCACAAAAAATAGGAAGTTGTCTGTTCAGAGGGGAGTCAAATATATCTATTTGAGGAGTACCCTACTGGTGGACAAGGTCCAGAAACACATCCCTGTGAAGCAGTCATTCGTGGGATTGAGTTAAGGGACCTGCTCAGAGTGTCTGCCACAATATTTTGACCTGAGAGAATTTAAACTGCCTGAAGAGTCACTTGATAATGGACAGCCAGATCCCACACCAGGAGTGCCAACTAGCAAAGAAGATAACATCTTGTTCTCCTGTTTGTTTACATACCACATCACTGTGATGCTGTCTGTAAATACCTAGAAAGGTCCTGGTAAGAAAAGAAGATGAAAAGCCTGAAGCACCAGCAGAAGAGCTCTCATCTCATGGACACTGATGTGCTCCTTCTGTTAAAGAGGCGACCAGACCCCCTGCACATTAAGGGAGCCAAGAGCTGCTCCCCATACCATGTCTGAAGCATCTGTGAACAGCTCCTGAGAGGGAAGAGGGGAATGAAAAGGGAGCCCTAAGTTTCAAGACAACTGCTGAATCCACCAGTGAAGTTCCTTCTTTAGACAAAGAAGAAGAGGAATAACAAAATCTAGGGGATGTGCATGTTGAAGCCAAAATGACTTCAGAAATCACTGAAACTTTCTCATGTGGAGTTTGGCCAGAGGGAGCAGAGGGATGGTGGATGCTATGAATCCCAGAGCTCTCAAAAACTCTCTGGCTGTAATAGAGGCCAGAGGAAGATTTTGAAAGAAAGAAATAAGTGTTAAGACTCTAGGATGAGGCAGAGATGCCAGGATAGGCACCATCTGAATGCTGCACCCCAGAAAAACATGGTCTTAAGAAGTAGTCAAAAAATACTTTTTTAAATTTATTGTGAACCCCAGGCTTTGTAGAAGGGAAATGGCACAATGAAGTTTTTGTAAAATAATCTCTGGAGAGGATTCCTGAAACAGGAGATCGCCAAGTAAAGAAATACCTGGACCCCCTGAATCCTGAAAAAAGCAATCACAGGAGCTAGGCATTTGGTGAATACCCTTGGGGCAGTACAAATGCCAAAGGGCAAAGCAGAGAACTGAAAATGTCAGAACGCAACAGAGAAATGTAAAATCTTCCTGAAAAGGGGATGAATAGGGATATGGAGGTAAGCATCCTTGAGATCCACAGAAACCAGAAAAGCCTGAGGGAGCAGCAAAGGGAACAAAGTCTGAAGGGATAATATTCAAAATGAAGGAACCTTCAGAAAAGTATTCAGGTCAGAAAGATCCAGAATAGGTCTTCAAGCACCCTCTTTCCTGGGGACCAAAAACATTCTGTAATAAAAACCCCTCTCCTTTGGAGCAGCTGGAACCTCTTGAATAGTTCCCTGAGTTTCCCTACTCTACACAGATAGACTAAAAGCCCTGTCCCTCTACTCAGACTCCTACAGACTCCTCAGAGGTGACCTCTGTCTGGCATACAAAGCAATCTCATACCCCGCTGTGATGGGACTGTTGCATATCCGCAAGTAAAGCTCTACTCAAGTAACCCACATGCATGACCTCAGTCTGGTCTGAGACATCAATAGGACTTGTTGGCGGGGCAGATTTGTGTCCCAAAGACACCACCTTTTGTGGACTAGACTCCCTCTCCACGTAAAGCAGAGTACCTCATTAAATCTTTTTAAGCGCAACCTGGATAACTGGACGGGGAACAGAAAATACATCCCTGGGTTTTCACCTGTGTCCCTGCTTGACAGTGACATAGGGTGCTGGCTTGTTGGAACATGGGCTAAATTCTTGGCTAGGCTTGTAAGGGCCTCAGGGCCAATAGCTTAGTAACTTCCTATGACCCTATGAGCCTAAAAGATCCTGAAGAACCTCTGAAAAAGCTTAACTGTTCTTGAGCTGGCTGAGGAATGCACATGGGGGGATTTCCAAACTATGAAATACTCTTGGCAAATGATGGAAAGAACCCAAGATTCTTGGGTTATGCTTACCCAAACAGGAAGAGACAGAGAAAGATGAAGAGAAAGAGGAATGTGGTTGGGAAGAATTGAGTAGTCAGACAACACCTAGTTTATCAGGAAAGGAAGACTTCTGAGCCAGATGGGTCTGAGTAGACTTATATGAGGGAGCCCTCCAACCACCTATCTTGCCTTTAGGAGGAGGATGAGACTGCCTTCTAACAAAAGCTGGTATAGTAGGGTAGTTCTTCTGGTGAAACAAAAATATGTTTCAGATACTGTAATTCCTTGCCCTTATCCTGCAGGGACTTGAACAAATCAGTTGCAGCAGCACCAAACAAACATTTGTTGTCCAGAGGAGCATCCATCAACTTAGCCTTAATATCATCAGGCAGAGCATGAAGCTGTATCCAAGAATATCTCCTTAACAGATCCAGAAGCAGTAGCCCTAGAGGAATCATCTGCTACATCATATCTACATTTAATGGAATGGAAAGCTACCTGAGAAGAAGCTCCTACCAGAGACAAGGCAGAAGTCTTACCCTCAAAATTAGGAAGACCAGAAATAACCTGACAAGCCTGAGAAAGGAGAGCGAAGACATATCTGGTCATACAAGTCTGATAATTAACAGCCCAAAAAGCTAGGATGGCTGAAGAATAAACCTTTTTATCCAGTCTTTCCACAGTTCTGCTGTCCTTATCAGAACAAATAGGTTTAGTCGAAGGTAGTAATTTAGAGGGCTTGTCAGATGCCACATAGACCACCAAAGGGTCACCAGATGGATACTTGTAAGGGAATTTGCAGTCATCCAGCACTTTATAAAACCAGTCTGGTTTCTTTGGAGCAGGAGACTGAGAATCTGGGACCTGAGAAGCAGAAGAAAAAGCATCCAGTAAAGCAGCCAAAACAGGAGGAACAACAGATGGTCTATGAGACTCCATTTGAAAGAACTCATAATATCTCCCCTGCACTTCAGACACTTGGGAGCAATCTCATATAAAGAACTCCATCATCCTGGCAATGGTGTCCTCAAAAGAAATCTCTTCAAAAAGAGAATCAGGAGTAGTAGACTCCTCTTCCTCAGAACCATAGTCCAGAGGGGAAGGAATCGGGGTAGAATAGGCCAAGGATTCCTCATCCGAATCCTCATCTTCTTCAGAAGACTCCTGATCCCTAGATCTCTTGAGAGGAGAAGAAGATCAAGGAGGATACAGAACAGAGATCCCCTGAGAAGGCCTCATGACCATAAGAGTGGTAAATAAGCCCTGTGTAAAATTCTGCCATTCACTTTGAGGGTCCTAAGGAACAGAAGAAACCTGTTTTGTCTTTTGCTTCTTTTTTAAGGGGACATCCACCTTACGAAACATAGAAGGCTGCAATGTCGGCCTACATTCAATAACTGTAGTCAGGACTTCCTCCCTCACCAGTATCTGAGGAACAACCCTAGGCCCTTCAGTGATAATCAGCCGTGGTTCCCCCTGAAAGCCGAAAATGGATGTTTGGAAGGCCTCTGAGGACATGCGAACAGCCGGATACATACCGACCTCCAAAATGGTCATGGCAGAAGAATCCAACACAGGAACCTCCGGGCTTTCATCAGCCTCGAGACAGATGTCTGATGTAGGAGGCACAGCTAAAGAATCTGATCTGACTTTTCTGGCCAGCTTTCTCGAAGATGGCTGATTCGCAGGCAGGTTAGTATCCTCCATAGCATCTTTCACTAAAAGGTTTTGATGCTGGTTTTCTAGATAAATAGAGAGGGCTAAAAGTTGACTGGGTAAGGTCTCTGACAGCAAAGAAGTTCTGAGGATGGTATGTCCAGACATCATCTTTATGCCCTACGTTAGACAAGCAGCATATGTGTGACATACAGCGTACCTTAAAGAAGCCTAAAGGCTTTGGTATACTGGCCAGACATTGGGCTGCCCTTGGCAGGACATCCCTACTATTATGAATACAGCAACAGTGATATGGAAGGACATCAGGAATTGCAAAGATCCAATAACTGCTTAGAGAGACTCTTTTTCTCTTTGCCCAACAATTTCTGCTTTATCTGATCCAGAACAGTTTCTTGGTATTTAACCATGTGAGACTGGCAATTCAAGGCCCTCATACTTTAGGTAGCAGATGTGTAAATGTTTTTGTCAAATCTGTCTAAGGCCCTACTTTCTTTACCTGTGGGCAAGGGTTTTTTGGAAGAGCTAGCTTTGGCTCACTTAGGGCCAGGGGTTATAACTTGGGGATCTGTTACAGGGTTTTTGAAAAGATAATTGTGCAAATCCAGAACCCTATAAAACCTGTTAGGCTTTCTAAGAGCAAGAAGCAGAGAGTCTAGTTTTAAAAAAGCATCCTGAAATAGATCATCCACCACCTCTAAAACAGAATGTATTGCAAGAGGGTTGTGTTCAGGGAGGTTAAGAAATTCCCTAATTCTTTTCTTTGATTGAAGGTAGTCTTGAAGGTCTCACCGGAAATGTTCCTTCAGGGTGTGCAGGGTTCCCTCAAAGGAAGTATCTTCTGAAGCGGAGGCTGAAGTCAGGTTCTCTTCTGATTCTGAATCCCCAAAGGAGGCAATGGAAAAACCATCATCTGACTCAAAGGGGTCAGAAAGGCCTTCTGGAAGGTTGTCCCTTTTTCTTTTATCTGGGGAGGACTCAGGGGGAGGCTGTCTGGATCTAACCAGAGAGATTAGGCCTTCAGCCAATCTCACAAGATCCTGTTGGTAAGCCTGGAAATGGGAGCTGGTAGGCGTAGGCTGGGGTTAGAAAGGAGACACTTTTTTATATGTGGCCTTAGGTTTAGGTCTGATGCCAACATCCAATGCATAATGGGTGCCCCGCTTCCCAGATGAAAAGATGCTGCAATGTCCTGGCAAAGGGAAAAGCTTTCATTGGTCTTAGCACAATTATTGGAAGCCAAGGTTTGCAAGGCAGTCTCAGACCCAACTGATGAACTGAGTCCTACAGCTTGAAAAGATGTCAAGGGACTAGAAGGTATATTGGGTTCTGAATGGGTCTCGATACAGACTTGTGCCATGACCTCAGTTGTGGAAGGAGGTTGTGAAAGTGTCTCACCTTTTTCAGTGATAACAAGTGGGTGTCATCCAAGGCCCTAAGCCTGGGACATTTTTCCTTAAACCTTTTCCCTTAGGGATATCTACTTTGGATAGACTGGCAGACAGCATTGGGTGCAACTGGCCTGATGACTCACTAAGGTGTCTAGCTAGAAACCCGGCTCTACACCTAATGGTCTTGCTACTAAATGTACCACAAAAACAACAGTTGGGAACATTCTGTTCTGGTCCCAAACAAGTCACACAAAAGGAGAGGAAATCCCGGTGTGCAATCTGTTTGCCACAGTGGAGACAATTAACAATTTTCTCTGACATTAGTCAAATGATACATAAAAGGTTCCCCAACTGAGTACTCAGCTTTCTGAAGTCTTCCTTCTGTGGTGCGGATGAGATGACACACTGACAGGCACTCTGCTTCGGGCTCCAATGGCAAGAAAGTACTGAGGTCATGGTGCTGGCCGACTATCCTTGTACCCAAGAATAGTGATGTCCAATAGGGCATTCACTGGCTCCTGGAGGAGGGAAATTTTTCTCTGGTAGTTAGGCCATCCAAGGGCTTCCACAGCAGGAAATCCCACAAGTTATGACTGTAACAATGAAACATGAAGAACTTCTGATACCGATAAAAAATATGTAGCTTCTTAAAAGGGGAATGCTACTTTTAGTCAGAAGCTCCACGTGGTCCTGCAGAGGGGTCCTGGCTACAGAGAACTGAAAGAAGCGACCACTTTCCTGATTTAAGTACTTTTTGGCTTTTTTTATCTGCATTGTCCTCTCTGGCTTTCATTTAATAAGATACAACTGTTTTTGTGTTTTTCTGCTGTATTCTAAAGTATCTGCACTTAAAAGTAGCATTTTGGTCGACTCTGGTCGAATATTACTGTTTTTTTGCTAATTTAATTGCTGAGGCTGCTCACTAAAGTGTGCTAGCCTGTGTTAATCGATTTTACTGTTTGCCTAACTGCATTTCTGTGTTCTTTTCTAAAAACAAAAACAAAAAAAATACTCCTTGTTTTCCGCCTTTGCTCGACTAGTTAAGACCAGTATACAGGCTTTGCTGTATTCTGGGCTGTGTGTAGTTCCTGTGTTGGCCATTGCCTTACTTGGATAGAAGGAAGTTTCTGAGCTCACCAGTGGGAGTGGGGAGCCTTGAGCAGCCTATCTGTCCCTGGGGAAGTGATCTCAGCACTTGAGCTGTAATTCATTGGTTGCCTTGGACCATTTCTAGCTCTTTTCAAGTTCCTGTATAAAATCCGCCTCAGGCGTTTTGCGCTTTGCGATGGCGCCTAAGCGCAACAGCGATTATACAGGTGTAAACTATTCTATACAGGTTTTAACTTTTCTGGCTCCGCCAAGTCTGCTCTTCAATTTTTCCCTTAGAAGCTCTACTCAGTCTATCTAGCTGTATATATTTAGCACTTGTTTTCGAACTTCTATCCTTAGCAAGCACTCATAATAAAACCAAGCACTCTTACCCTAAAGTAAGCACCACAGGCAGCCACTACCCCTGTGAATACCCACTTCCCTTAAAGGCACAACACTCCTTATAATATTCTAGTATGTCGAGTGGTAGACCACTAGCATCCTCTCTTGTTCAGTTGGTTAATCTGGGAATCTTAAGACAATGTTACAATTGTCTCATGTACACAGACAACCCTCTCCTCCTTCCTACTAACACATATACTTGTGAGAGATGCAACTATATAGCCAGACTGGAGGCTGAACTCTCTCAACTCAGGACTGGCAAGACCAGTCAGGAAGAGATGGTACCCACACCCAAAGCAAAACCAGTCACACATATAACCACCACCAATGCAAACCAAACACATAAAACACAAAGACATACTCGGAGGCTCTTGTAAAAGACTTACCAAAACAACAGAGGCCTCCAAAGCAGACACCCAGAAATACACCCCCACAAAACACAACACCTACAACACATACCTCTAGGAACAGGTGTGTCACACAAACACAGCCCCTAAGGCAAAATACTATGCCAGAGACATTAGTAATAGGTGACTCTATAGTCAGACACACCGATGTTCCACTTACCAGGCTGAATAAGCAGAGGGTAACGGTGAGCTGCCTATCGGGGGCTAGGATCCGCCACATTACACACGCACTCAGGTCACTCCAAAGCAAGTACAAGTATGATTCAGTCATTGTCCATGCGGGTGTGAATGACCTGAGACGCACTCCCTGGACTACATGAAAAGAGACATTGAGGAGCTCTCCGATTATGTAGCCCAGACTGGTATGACCCTGACCCTGAGCAGCATCCTGCCTTCGCCAAGAATGATGCCTCAGTACAAAGACAAAATGATCAGTTTTAACAATTGGCTTAATCACTGGTGTCATTCTAGGGGATCCAATGTCTGTCAGCCTGGGATGATATGCTGGACAAGCCACGTTGCCAAGGGATGGCTTGCACCTGTCACCACTGGGCTTCCGGATACTGGCCAAGGCTCTTGCCACCCCATAGTGCCTTTTAGGCAATGCTCAAAGGACAAATCAACCTCCATAAAAACAAAAATGGAAAAAATTAAGGGTAATGCTGCTCAACGCCAGAAGTCTAAATCTCAAGATGCAGGCACTCAAGCACTTCTCAGTATGGAGAACATCGATGTCTGTGCAGTAACTGAAACCTGGTTCAAGGCTCCTGAGAGCACTCCAGCTACCAGGCTATACCTCATATCATGCGTTTCGCCTCAAGTTCCAGGCCGAACCACAAAGGGAGGGAGTGTCCATTTTCATAAAGGACACCTACACCTCTCGATTGGTGGCTACTCATGAAGCATCAGAAACCATACAAGTTTTACTCACCATAGGCAAACTGCCATACAACTGGTCGCATGTTATAGAACACCCTCCCAATCCCAGGAATCCCATCAAGCATTCCTGAAAACACTGGAGGATATGAATGTCACACCAAACACCATCATATTGGGTGACTTCAATTACCCCAACATAGACTGGGCCCACTATTCTAGCCCTAAAACCCTAGCCCAAAGATTCCTGGAATTCATAAACTCAAATGCTATGGAGCAACTGGTCACCTCTCCTACGAGGAGAGATAATATACTTGACCTGATTATCACAAACATGGGGTCCAAATGCTCCGCACCGGATATAAACCCCTCACTAGTAAGATCTGATCATAAACTGATCACGTTGGATGTACATATCCCACCCCAACCCCCAGAACAAAAGACTACAGTGAAAAACTTTTCAAAAGCTGACTTTGCGCTCCTTAAGTCAGAAATGATATCCTTTAAGCCTACTGGGTTAATGGAATCCACATCCCAAAATGCTGAATCCTTCACAAAAGCCTTCTACGGACATCTCCAAGAATGCATGGATCAAGCAATCCCAACTAAAACCAAGACCCTCTCCACCAAGGGAAAACGCCCGGTTTGGTGGACCCCGCTATAAACAAACTGTACAACAAAAGAAGGAAGCTACTGCAGGACAAAGCCAAATCCCACAAGGAAAGGCTTCCCTGATCAGCACAAGTAAAAACTACGCTCTCTCATAAAACATCTAAAGCAAACTTTGAGAAAAAGATTGCCAAGGATACCAAAGACAATCACAAAGCCTTCTTCAATTATGTCAGAACCTTGGGAGGAAATTCTCAGATATGCTCTGAGCTAGTACACAATGACAAAAATTCACTGACCCTACTGACATTGCCAACATTCTGGCAGATAGGTTCAGTGCAAACTTCTCCCTCCCTCACCCCTAAAGATCAAGTAACTATTCCTGCTGAATGTAACCTACCAGTCATCACAGACACACAGGTGAAATCAGCACTCAACAAGGCAAAAAACACAGCATCTATGGGACCCGATGGTATCCCGGTTGCGTGTTACGTGAACTCCAAGATGAACTAAACCCCCTAAGAACTCTATTCAATCTTAGCCTCACTACAGGATATGTACCTGAACACTGGCGCACAGCAACAGTGGTCCCACTCCACAAAGGTGAAATTCTACTGACCCAGGTAACTACCGCCCCATAAGTTTGACCAGCCTGATCTGTAAGGCTATGGAAAGAATCATCATGGAACTCATAAATGGCGACATTGGGGATCTGCAGACCCTTGATCCCACACAGTTCGGTTTTGTAAAAGGCAGATCCTGCCTCTTAAACCTGGTTGACTTCTTTGAGACAGTCACTAGTGTCATCGATGAGGGCAAGGCTGTCCACACTGCCTATTTGGACTTAGCTAAGGCCTTTGACACAATACCACACTCTGGCATCATTGACAAGCTCAGCAGCCTAAATGTAAATCCATATGTCACAAGATGGGTAGCAAATTGGCTAAAAAACAGAACCCATAAGGTTAAAATTGCTGGAGCCATGTCAGACTCAAAACCTGTCACAAGTGGTGTCCCACAGGGCTCTGTCCTGGGTCCACTCCTATTCGGCATTTACTTCTCAGATGTGAAAGCAAATATGGAAGGATTATGGCTGACAAAGTTTGCAGATGACTGCAAACTGGGTGCCATAGTGGATTCACCTGCCGACACACACATCCTACAGAAAGGTCTCACTGAAACGGACAACTGGTGCCGGAATCATGGCCTCAAACTTAACGCCAAAAAATGTATAGTCATCCCCTTTGGGAAAAACAAAGTACCCACAAACTATCACGTAGACAATAACCCACTGAATATGGAAGATGTAATCAGAGACCTGGGGACTCAAGTCGATAGTGACCTCTCCTTTGACAACCATGTTGCCAAAGTGGTCAGAAAGACATTCAACCTTGCCCATCTCATCATGAAGGGATTCTCATCCAGATCAAAGGAGGTCATTGTACCTCTATATTCCTCCCTTATCAGGCCCATGATTGAATATAATGCTCCATTTGGGATGTATCTCACCCGGCACATGCAACAACTGGAAAGACCCCAGAAGTACCTCACCAAGAGGATCATAGGTCTAAAACATGTGCCATATCCAGCTAGATTAAAGAAACTCCAGCTCTATTCAGTAGCATACCGCCTGCTCAGAGGTGATTTGTGCCTAACATACAGGGCCATGTCCAACCAGGAATTGATGGACATGCTCCATCTCAAAAAATCCAAATCCACCAGAACCACACGAGCTAAAGATTTCAACCTCTGCACAAATATGAACAGGACATGCTGGAGGGATAGATTCATAACACAGAGGTTACCCATACTCTGGAACAAAATAAGAAGTTATGTACCTACCATAACGTTCCATGTTAGTTGTCTTCTCTCGCCTTCTTTCTTGCTTGATGGGTTCGGAGCCGATCCCTCGGCTCCGACTCGGCACTTGCTTTAGCTCGAGAACTCCTTTTACCAGCTCGAGGCAGCCCCATATCCCATGATGCAAGGCAGGAAGTACCCAGATCTCGTTTGTTGACAAAAGGGCAATAACACCAAGCATAAACAATACTTCCCAAAGGAAGAAGAAACTTACAAATGGAAAAAGGACCAGGTCTGAATGGTCTTTAGTATTATAGTTTCTTATACAAGGTCTGTCCAGGCCAGGGGAAGGAGGGAGGGTCAAGAAAGAAGCCGCGAGAAGACAACTAACATGGAACGTTATGGTAGGTACATAACTTCTTAATGTTAAGTTGTCAATCTCGCCTTCATTCTTGCTTGATGGGACCGCCCCTAGCACCTCTATCCTGGGTGGCTCAATGGAACAAACTCTTGAGGACTGTAGAGCCAAAACTGGCTCTGTCCCTGGAGGCCAAGTCCAATTTGTAATGGGAAACAAAAGTGTGAGGAGTGGCCCAAGTGGCCGCTGCACAAATAGTGTCTAAAGGCAGTCTAGCTTGAAAAGCTGTAGAAGTAGCTAAACTCCTAGTTGAATGTGCTTTAGGTTTTGAGCACAGCTGTTTTCCCTGATCGTATAAATTTCAGTGATGACCGAAGAAAGCCATCTGGACAAAGTCACTTTAGAAACAGGAAGGCCTTTTTTATTATTCGCATAGGAAACAAAAAGTTGATCAGATTTTCTAAATTTTTTTGTTCTGTCCAAATAATATCTAAGCTGACGGTGGACGTCAAGATAATGTAGCTTTTGTTCAGCTCTATCTGAATAGTTAGGAAAAAATACAGGGAGATCAATAGATTGATTCAGATTGTTTTTCGAAGCGACCTTAGGTAAAAAGGATGGATTAGTTCTCAAAGATACTCTGTCTTTGTGAAAAATCAAATAGGGGGGTCGAACCGAAAGAGCATGAAGTTCAGACACCCTCCTGGCAGATGTAATAGCCACTAGGAATAAAGTTTTCCAAGAAAGATATTTCAGGGAACAAGAAACAGCTGGCTCGAAGGGGAGAAGAATCAAGGATGTCAGCACTAAATTTAAATCCCACTGAGGAGGAGGATTCCTGATTGGAGGCTTTAGTAGGAAAATTCCTTTCAAAAAGGCCCTGCAGAGCCTATGGGACATAATATTATGATCTGCTATCCCGACATGAAAATTAGAAATAGCAGCCAACTGAACTCTGACTGTGGAAGAAGAGGAGCCTGCATGGAAAATCTCTGCTAAGAAGTCCAGAACTGCCTGAACAGGGCAGTAAAGGATCAATATTTTGGGCTTTAGCCCAATAAGAGAAACGTTTCCATTTGCTTGTGTAAATCCTCCTGGTAGAGGATTTTAGTGAAGTTACTATGATATCTCTAACTGGGTTAGAGATCAAAGGAAGCCTGGCTAAGGAAGGAAGTGGAGCAACCATGCTGTGAGGTTGAGAGAAGGGATTGACCGGTGCAGCTGACCGGATTGGTGAATCAGTAGATCTGGCACTGGGTCCAGATGCCACGGCTGCACCAAAAGGTGATGATGGAGGAACGGAACCAAACTTGTCGAGGCCAGTAAGGGGCAATGAGAATCAAATTGGCTCTCAAAGCGGTAGCTTTCTGGATCACCTGAGGGATCAGAGGAAAAGGAGGGAAGGCATAAAGAAGTCCCTGGGGCCAATCCTGGGTCAGAGCATCTCTGGGGGGATGGCCTGATAGAGGGAAGAGGCTGAAGAAGTCTGGACATTTGCTGTTTTGGGGAGTAGCAAAAGATCGCAACATGGACGACCCCATTCCAGAAAAATCTCTTCCGCTATGGATTGCTTGAGAGACCACTCGTGAGGCATGAGAATAGCTCTGCTCAATCTGTCCGCTATAATGTTGGTTTTCCCAGGGATATGCGTTGCTACCAGAAACCGATGAGAGGAGATCGCCCATTGCCATAGTCTGAGCGCTTCTCGACACAAGGGGTAGGACTTGGTTCCGCCCTGTTTGTTGATATACCAAACTACAGACATGTTGTCTGTGTGGACTGCAATTGTCCCTACGGGAAGAAAGTCGTTGAGGGCTTGCAACGCGTTAAAAGCACTGCTCTCATCTCCAGGACATTTATGTGCAGATGGTACTCGAACGGTTGCCACGCCCCATGAACCATCCTGCCCTGATAATGACCCCCACCCGATCAGGGAGGCATCCGTGGTGACAGTGGCTATCGGGGACGGAGGTACAAAGCACCTGCCTTGGTGAACCTGAGACGATGTGATCCACCAAGCAAGATGTTCTTTGCATGTTTGTGTCACCAGAATCTGGTGACGCATTGGGAGTTGCTGGTATGACCACTGTGTGAACAGCATCCACTGAAGGAGGCGCATGTAGAATCGAGCCAGGGAAGAAGAGTGATGGCCGCAGCCATAAGACCTAACACCTTTAGAACCATTCTGGCCTGTACCTTCTTGCTGGCCAGAATGATCCTGACATGAGTCTGAATGTCTGAAACTCTTTGTTCTGTAAGGGTAGCTGACATCCGAACAGTGTTTAAGTTTGCGCCTATGAAGGTAATAGACTGGCAGGGCGATAAGGATGATTTTTCGTAGTTGACTGAGATGCCCAAATGAGAACAAAGGTCTATTGTGTAATCCCTGGCTTGTATAAGCTGATGCCTGGTGGTGGCTGACAGGAGCCAGTCGTCGAGATACGGAAACACCTGGAATCCTTGATGTCTCAGGTGAGCCGTGACCACTGCCATGCATTTGGTGAACACTCTGGGGGCTGTAGTGAGACCAAAGGGCAGGGCTCTGAACTGGAAATGACTGGACCCCAGCCGAAAGCGGAGAAATCTCCTGGAGCGTCTGTGAATTTTGATGTGATAGTACGATCCTGAAGATCTATTGAGCACATCCAGTTGTCCTTCTGTAAGAAGGGTAGAATTGACTGAAGAGTGACCATTCGAATCTTGTCTTCCTGACAGACTTGTTGAGTCTGCTGAGATCCAATATTGGTCTCCAGTCTCCCGTCTTTTGGGGACCAAAAAGAACCTTGAGTAGATTCCGGCTCTGAATGGTCTATAACTGGCTGAATGGCTCTTTTGCAGTAGTTTTGCGATCTCTAACTCTGCAATGTCCCTTAGACCGGTGGTACATCTGGAAGGGAACTTGAGGGAAGGGACTTTCCTCGAAGGAATTATGTAACCCTTGGATATGATCGACTGTACCCATCTGTCTTGAGTGAGGGAATGCCAGGCTTCTGGGTACAGTGATAATCTTCCCGACTGCCTCCAAGGAGGGACAGCCGGGCAACACCTCAGGGATGCTGAAAAGGCTTCTCAGGAAGAGACTCCTGTTGCCCTGATTCTTGGACCCCTCTGCCTCTAGAGCGGCCTGTTGTTGTTACCCCTCTGCCTCTAGGTGTAAACTGACCACGTGAATCCGGCGTGACTCCTTGAGATTTACGGAACCACATCTTCCCACCCTTCTGTCCTTTGGGATAAGGCCTAGAAGGTGGAAAACGGACTCCAACAGCAGAAAGAGTCTTGCCGTCCTGCTCACACCTGGTCAAGGTTTCCTTCACCTGAGGGCCAAACAAAGCTGACCCATCAAAGGGAGAATTTGTGAAGGACGCCTTAAAGGGATCCATAAAATCACATAGCCGCATCCAGGCTTGGCCTAAGAGCCACACCTGTGCCTGCAGCTCTACTCGCTCCATCAGCAGCATAAGATATTAGCCGCATGGAGGAGTTAGCAATGGAATTGAGGGTTCCTAGCTGCGAAGCAATCTTTTCTTGGCCCCTGCAGCTGTAGGATCCTGAACTACTTCTCCCAGCTCCTTCAGGATATCTCTGGAGTCTGGTGAAGTGACAAAGATAATTCAGCGAACGCATAGCAAAGGTCGCTGAGGAAAACATCCGCTTGCCGTACCTATCCATGGTCCTAGAGTCCTTGTTAGGAGGATGGACAGGCACGGAAGGATCTGCAAGTTCCTTTTTGGTGGCCGCAGCCACCACCATGGCATCAGCGGGACACCCTTGGTAAGGAATTGTTTGTCACTAGGGGCAGTTATAAATTTAGAAGGCCTCCTAGGGACTGGCTCTACAGAGTCAGGAGCTGTCCAGGTCTTTTGAGCTATAACCTGCATAAGGGGGTCGAAAGGCGGAGACACCCAGGAGGTGGAGGGCCGAGATCCAAACGCCTCTAGGTATACTGACTCATCCTCAGAGGGATTGTTGGTGGGCCAGTTTCCCCTCTGTTTCAGAAGTTCTAGGATGTCTGAGAAGGAGACATCCTCAGAGGGGATCTAGGGATCCCTCTGACTCATCAAAGTCAGTATCCAGTGACAGACTCAGGGAGTCTACATGCTTCCTCTTACAAGTCCTCTTCCTAGGAGGATCTCCCGAAACATCAGGAGAATCCTCGGAAGAGGGGAAATTCCCAATGGGGAAACCTGAGGCGGAGGATCTCTGGGTCCTGTAGCAAGAGAAGTGGCAGAGATGTCAACAGGTACAATAGAGGGAGGAGCTACGGAAGAGACTGCTGACTGATACCAGTGGCCAGTACACTCTTCATCACCTCGAATGCTCCCCTCCCAGGCAGGTCCGAGACCCCGCCCAAGAGCTAGGAACTCCGGGGCCACCGAAGGGAAGTCTCCGAGGCAGATGTCGGAGCCGAGCTCACCAAGGCCGAGGCTCCAAGGGAAGAGCGGGTTTGGACAAGGGTCCGATGCCACTCACCCCTCGGAGGAGACCATGGAAGCCCGACCACCGAATCCCTCTAAGGAAGAGGAGATAAGAGTAGGGGCTGAAGGAACAGAAGGGGGTATCCGCCCTCCAGCCGTAGCAGTAACCATGCCCGAAGACTCCAACTCCAAGCTCTGAGGTAGAGTTGAAGGAGGAACTGTAACGGGTGTGGACCAACAGTCGCCTGCTGAGACGGACTGTGTAGCATTTGGGCCAGTACCTGTGACTTGAGCAATCTACTGACCACTCTCTCTAGGTCATGGTCTGACAACCTGGATGACCTTGAAGATCGGCTCCGATGGCTCCGTTCGATAGAAGAGGCAAGGCCGGAGCCGAAAGTATCGGCTCCAAGGAAAGGGACCTCGACCTCTTCCTGGAATGGGTCATCGGAGCCGATATTACTGATCCTGTCGGCACCGATTTCTCGGAGCCGGCAGAACGCGTAGATGTATCGGCTCCAGCCGGAGCCGATACAGCCACCAAAGTAACGGTGTCGGAGCCGATCGGAGCCGACACCGATGCCTGTGCCACATGGGTGTCGGAGCCGATCGGAGCCGACACCGATGCCCGTACACGTGGGTGTCGGAGCCGGTCGGAACCGACACCACAGTGGTCAGCAGATTCGGCACCGATAGCCATCGGCGCCGAAAGCTTAGTGGATCCAGAATCGGCTCCAGCCGGAGCCGATCTCGACTCTATACGACTCGGAGCCGGGGCCACAGGCTTAGAAAAAGAAACCTGGGTCTTGGCAGATTTAGTTGATTTTGTGGGGCCGACTTAGCCGGAGAGCCCTCCGGCTTAAGAAGACCCCTGAGAATCAACTTATTCCTTCTCTCCTGCAGGACTCTCTGGCTGAAGGAGTGACAAATAGCACAGGAGTCCTGCAGGTGAAGAGGGCCTAAACAGTACAGGCAAGAAGTGTGACCGTCTGTCAGAGACATCTTCTGACAGCACGAGTCACACTTCTTAAAACCTGAAACCCTCTCTTTAGACATGGTGCCTAAAAAACACACACACACCAGTCCAATTAATTAAACTAATACCAAAAGGGTATTTAGTAAAAATACCAACACACACACCCTAACAGGGGGGGGGATGGGATAGGGAAATTAACCGACTAAAAATTAAAAGAGACAGGGATTTCTGTCAGAAAAAGTTAAATTAAAGTTAAACTATCAAAACAAAAAGTTTTTAACTAAAAAGGGGCTTAAATGTCACAAATGTGAATTACTTACCAGGAGCTGGTAAAGAGAAGACCTCCCAAGCGAAGCGGCAAACGAGATCTGGGTACTTCCTGCCTTGCATCATGGGATATGGGGCTGCCTCGAGCTGGTAAAAGGAGTTCTCGAGCTAAAGCAAGTGCCGAGTCGGAGCCGAGGGATCGGCTCCGAACCCATCAAGCAAGAATGAAGGCGAGATTGACAACTTAACATTCCCAGTTCACGTGAGACAGAGCCCTTCATTGGCACTGTTCAAGAAAAATCTCGATGCATGGATGGGAGATCGCAAGTTTACCCCGGGAGTGACCTCAGTGTCACTACTAGACAGAGGTATAGTTTACTAAATAATAGGGTTCCACATGTGTCACTACTAGAGAGGCGCAACTATATAGTATGGGGTGGCGTAAAGCCACATCACTGTTGGCTAGGCTTATAAATGCCCCCGGGCAGATAGCCTAGTACACTACTATGAAACTATGAATATTTTCTTAAAAGGGGAACAACTTCTATGTGGATGGGTTCCCCAACAGGAATGTATCAGGCATAAATGAAGCTCTTAAGCCCCAGAGATGATCCTTCTCGAGGTGGCAATAAACTACGGAAGAAATCATCTCTCTGACTGCTGATTCCCCTCTTTGAAGCTAGCCAATCAACAGTCAGAGTGAAGGTGTGGGAAGGGGGGCACAGAGCATTCTGAAGCTTTCCAGTTGTTAAGTTTCCTGGACAGGGAAACAACCCATATAGCCTGCTACTGCAGCAGTGGGAATGATAAGCATCAGAAATGTGGCCATTTGGATACTTTCAGAGCACTGAAACTTGAAGTGCTGAAAACATAACTGATGAGATTTGTAAAGGACTAATTGCTATAGAATTATTGTATTGCTCCTTACTAACAGAAGCAGCCATTTTAATGAGGAGGGGAGAGGTCATAAGTAGAGGGGAAATGAAACATGTTAATGTTTGAGGCAGTGCGTATACAATGTCATCCTCCATGTATTACAATAATACTGTGACTTCTGCACTGTATATACTGCTTCTGTTTACAAACTGTTCTACTCACTCTTCAAGTTGTTTTCCTCTGCATGTTTTGTGATTAATGCTGTATTTGCATACTGTTTTTATAGCGTTGCATGTTGTTCAATTATGCTATCTTTTTATGTTTTTTTTTTGAAAATTGCCCAATGGGCTGAGACTGAAATTGGTCAGAGCTCTACCCCAGTAAACAAACTTGAGCAAATTAAATAAATATTTAAGTATAATGGTGGTGTGAGGTTCAAAGCCCTCTGCATGTTGTTGCAAGTTGAGTTCTGTGGTATCAGCATCATATCATTTTCTGCTAGTGTGTCCACTACAGCCATTTCTAAATGCATCCCTAACCAAACATTTTAGATCTTCAGCTAAAATTACTAACATCACAAACTGGAAAGACCAAATGTCTGAATAGATGGGAAGAACCACTGTAGAGAAGCCGCTGCATCTATGCCTGCTCATAGATGATAAGGAGCTTTATACATTAATTAACAGATTTTGTGGTCTCAGTCCTGGAAATTTTCTAATTTTTAAGAAGTTTTCATATTTAAGTTTGCAATGAACTGTTATTCTTTGATTAAAGAATTCCTTTACTTATTCTATATATTTTTCATTTGGTAAGCAGGTGATTTAGCTGGTTCATCGGACTCTTTCAAGCCGTGACCCAAGATCCAGCCAGTGTATTTACTAGTTAGTTCATATATTATTTCACAAATAGGTTAAGGTGACACGTAATATATTTTGGTTAAAGGTGCATGAAATGTGATGCATGCATATCTGGGCTAATCACATATAAATAAAGATCACATAACATCTGCAATCTAAACTTACAAATATATGTGCAGTACATATGTAAAAAGCAGGATATATAAACTAAGCCATTCTCAATTTTATATTTTTGTTCACAGTACAATTTTTATGTTATAATGCCAATTTTATTTCTATATAATGTATCTTAAAACATTGCCTTTACTCCCATTACTGTTTAATACAGATTTTAATTCATGTTTATCGTTTGATACTGCTTAAGTTTTCGTAGGCAGCCTGTAGCTCAGGTCATGACTAAAAAGGATTCTTTAATCACCTCACACACTTCGTTAACAAATGTGAAAGAAGCAGGAAGGGTGAAAAAGTGAAACAGCGAATAAGCAACAGAAAGAAAAGAAAAAACAACTGCCATCTTTGCTCTATTGTAGTGATATTTACTGGCACATCACTTAATATTTGTTATAACAGTCTCTCACAGGTGATAATGTGACTTGCAGTCAGGGGGTGTAAACTGTGTAGCTGTAATTATTGGATGAAAGAACTGCTAGGTATACTGTTTCAGAGTGATAAAAAGATAAGTAAAGTAGCTGCATAAACAGGTGAAGGGTAGAATGAAAGGGAAGAAGAAAAATATGTATTGGTAGGGATAAACATGAGAGAAGTGGAGTTTGTGGAAACAGAAGGCAGCAGTTCTCTCATGTAGTCAGAACACCTGTTCAGAGAAAAATACTTTCTTTCACTCTGATGCTCCACCACAAATGGCTGAAGACTTTTGCTAGGTTGACCAAACCAGTCAGTTGACTGTAGTACTTTCTTTTCATCTACTAAAAACTTCCTGTGAACAAAACAGACTGGGGAGGTTGCATCAAGTCAAGGAGAACTCCAACGAAATTGCGCTATAAGTACCTGGAACCAGTTAAGCCATAATATGATCAGGTTTTACAGACTGGCTGCCATGACTGTTCCTTGGCTGTGGGAGAGGAATTTATATGAAGCAGAGTGCAGCTATGTCCAGGAGTGAAAAAACATAGCTGTTTGTAGAGTAGGGCTGGTTAAAAGCAAAGCTCATAATAAATATTATGGAGCTAGTTCCTAAAGTCAGTGGATGCAGCATTAAACCATTTAAAAGAAATAGCTGAAGTCATGGGTAATTATAACTTGATTGCTGAGTAGACTAGGTTTGGGGGAAATGCACATAAGGTCATTCAACATAAATTAAAACCTTTGTCCCGAGTCCCTGTTTTTAAGCCATGTCTTGTGAAGTGACAATGTCATCCTATGTACTACAAGGTCATCATATGTACTACAAGAGTAACTGAAACATGTTTTAATTTATAAATATGAACATCCAATGCCCTACTAGTGATTTGACCTTAAGAACCTCAATAATCATGGATAGTATGATGTAACATTAAGATACTGATGTATGCATCAGTCACATTTTTCTGACTTAGCTTTGATATTCACAGCCTCTTTCAGCATACTGCCTGGTGCAGAGAGAATCATATAAATAGTACAAATGCATAAGTAAGACAATTTCTGGGCTCTTCTAACACAGACTCCCTAAACCTTTGACTGAGTTCTCAGCCTTAGCTTAAATAGCAGACCAACCACTGTGGCCTGTTTCCAAAGCCCTAGGCCTAAACATACATCTAACGATGCAAAAATAACCAGAAGCTGCTGTTTAGAAAAAATGTTTCAGTTTCTGTTGTGATCTGTATCAACACCAGGGCTTTACAATTTGCATTTTTATTAGAAAGCCTTGTTGAAACGGTACAGGTCAAAGTGCTGCAAGGCTTTCTCACATCATGTGTGATTTTAACCAATTTGCTGCCATGGTGCAGGTGATTTAGAGCAATTATTTTACAGCAATTTTATGCTGCTGCTTTTCACCTCTGGATTATCAGTCTCTATTTTGAAGATGACCTTTTGTCTACATTAAAAACTCCTGTAACAAAGAGACTATGAATACGTGGTAATTATGAAGTGTGTTCTACCACCAGTATCAGGTGTTCTCAATGAAGAGAACTATGCTGGGGGGTTGAAAAGAACAGAAACCAGCATCATGCATACATTAGACCCAAGAAAAAGAATTTCACTCATATGATTACAGTAATTTTTGCTTGTTTAATATGATGCGCAGTGTGAAACAAGATAAAAGGCCTAAAATATAAATCAGTGTCAAAATGGAGCAAATCAAAAAGAGCCACTGAGGTTACAGGATCTTTATACACTGTTAATACTCCTTTTTCACCGGCACACACATATACACGTACATATATTATATTCTAAAACTGCTATAGTCTAATCCATGCAGTACTGTAAAGTCAGCACTTCATTTACAAATAAAGTTAAAGCCTTTCACAGCAAGCAATGAGGTATACAACCGGAAACAATTCTGGATGAGATGTCTATCTACTGCAGGACACAAATGCACACACTCACTCTTAGGAGTAAATTTTATGCATCACCTATTCATCAGCCCACAATTTTTTGGCATACAGAAGGAAGTTCCGGATATTAACAAAAGCCTATAGACAACGGGAGGACATGCAGGCTCTGCAGAGAAAGCACCCCAGCCTAGAATCAAATGGGGAACCGAGTGCAGTGAAAGAGTAGTGCTAACTGCTACACCAGTGTGCTACTAAGACAGCAAAAAAAAAAAAAAGCACAAAACGGCAATTGACTAGTTATAATCCAACCATCCATAACCCCTTTACACCTTTTTCTCATTTTTTTGCACATAGGGTCAGGGTGTCACAATAACAGTGATAATAATCTACAGTCACTGTTTAAACCATCATGGTGGCTAGCCCTGCTACAGAAGTTCTTCTGTAACACACACACACACACACACACACACACACACACACACACACACACACACACACCTATGGCCAATTGAATGTGTCCAATCCATGTACTACATGCTTTTGGAATGTGAGAGGAAACAGGAGCACCCAGACATAACCCATGCAAACACAGGGAGGACTCATAATATCATATACATTTACATAAATGAAACTCGGTTTACAGAGTCAGTATCTTCTTTTAGAAAAATACACGTTTCAATACCATCATGTTTATGGTACACATGCAAAGTCTGATATCACATGGTGCCCACACCATCAACAGCAACCTCAACATATGCAAGGTTTAAATGAAGAAGCACTGAGGATAATTTAAATCAGACCTTACTCATGGTTATTATCACTTTTTACAGCAATACGCATAAATCTTTTCTGGGATTCATGAAAAAAGTCAGTGCTGATGACATAGATGAAAAAGTCTGAGATGAAGGCAGGCTCAGTATGGGATACCTCTGATATGCTGTAAAATAACATGAACCTAATATTGCACTAACAACTCAACAAAAAAGGAATTGTCTGGGGATTGAATTTAGGACCCCCTACATTCTGTGAGGGTGCCACTGCTGCTAGAACAACAAGGAGTCTCTGGACAGTTAGGCATTTGGCCTCCACCAAGAGCAGTAATGGTCCAGATACTCCTTTTTAGTACAGCGGCAGTAGCAACCACATGGAAAGTTTGTGGAGGGGATCCTGGGTACAATCCCTTACAAGGGTCAGAGTTTTCCTTTCCCTATTGAATTGTTAATACAACACTAGATTCATAGCTTATACTGCAATGGATGCTTGCATGTTTAAAATCACCTTCATGGCGGTTTCTTATCTGAAAGGAAAAAACTGGTCTTGTTGGAGACTAGATGCCTAACTGCCCAGATACTCCTTGTTGTTACATTGGCAGTGGCAACCGTGCAGAATGTGGGGTGTCTTGGGTTCAATCCTAAGACAAGGATTCTTTTCCTAATGAGTTGTTAATACCTTTGAGATGCACTGCCAGCAAAAAAGTAGATCAAACTGGTCAGCTAGTGCAATACTACCAAGATGTAGAAATAATGAACACTGCACCTGCATAGACAATGTGTTCCAATGAGAGCCCTACAGTGACACAGACCATTTAGTACATTGATCTGAGGAAGGGTAAGGCATACTATTTACCAGAATGCAATGCATACCACCTGCAAGGGAAAGCTATTGATTCATCACTAAAATTGTGATGGGGGGGGGGGGGGCAGATGACTACTTGTAAGGTTGGATGGGATGGGAGAAAAACACCAAATGTTATGGATGTGGGAGTCAAGAGAGAGCTTCAACAACTGTTAGGCTGAGAGTTGGTAAGGGTAGGGTATATGTGGGAGTCAAGAGAGAGCTCCAATCACTGTTAGACTGAGAGTTGGCAGGGGTAGGGTACTGAGAATCCCTGAAGAAAACTTTGAAGTAGGAAGGGGGTCTATTACTGCTGCAAGGTTAGTTAGGAAGTAGGAAGAGGACTTTGATTTTTGCTAAGATGTGTGCAGAAGGAAGCAAATGGCACAGATCATCTCTGGGACAAATGAAATGATACACAGATAACTGATCTTCAGCGGGCTTGGTATTAGGGTCATAGCAACACGGATTATATTTATGATGAGGGTCATTCTAGTCACTATAAAGGAAAAGTGGTAAGGATGTCTGACTACCGCCAGGGTAGCAAGGGGTTTGTGTTAACTATTATTATTGCCAGACTAAGAAAAAGACACATCTGTTGTTGCTGGTATTTGTGTGTGTGTGTGTGTGTGTGTTTCTGTGTGCGCACGTGCATAAGCACAGTATTTTTCACAGTGTATTACCAATACTAGGACAGACACAGCGCAGTCAGTAGTGGGGCCTAAGAACGCCATATCACCACCACCATACATAGTTAAGAGTATTTTAAATACCGTTATAATGATAGTGGTGGCAGATTTTACTTAAAAAAAAAACTTTTAACTCCATGCTGTAAATGAAATTACATTCACATACAGACCTCATGCATGGCACACCATATCACATCAGAGGTTTGCAAGGTTTATTTCCATCCTTTCCCTAATCTCTCCCTCCCCCTCTATTTTCATTTTGGGTTTGCCCTCTCCTTCCACCTAGATTTAGTTTTTAGCATATTGTTGTTGGCAGCGTTTTTTGCAGGAATGATTTTTACTCTTGTTGTATTCTAATATTGCTTTCCATTTTCCCTTCCATTCCTTTTGTCATTTTAGTCAGTTTCTGCCATCATTTCCCCTCTCGTATAATTTATACTCCTGTACTGTTTTTGTACTCATCCAGTTTTGAGTGATGAGGGTTTTAACTTTGGTACTCATGAGTCTGATAATGTTCCTTTCTTTCCAGATGCTGTCCTCTTTCTTCATGTACCATATACAGAATTCCTAAGTATGCTCTGCTTCCTTTTGAAATGTCTCCCCAATAATCTGTGCCAGCTTCCAGACTTCTTGTGCACACCCACAGTGCCAGAACACAAGCATCATCCCTGCCTCTTCTGCCTTCTTTACCAATTTCATACGGGTTAGATACCCATCCATGCATAGTATCAGGCTTTGATCTCAAACTCCTTCTACTTTCTATATGTGCTTCATTGCCTGAATGGTCTTCTACCAGTACCCTGCAGCCCCATTCCCTCCTCCCTCCCTGCTGCAGTTCTTTTCCATTTTCTCTCTCTTTTCTTCAGCTTTGATCCTTATTTCCTTTAATGCTTCATAGATCCGTTTGATTCTTTGCATCCCTAACCTCTCCCATTTCCTCCAGGGTGCCATCCCCTCTTCTTTGCCCACCCATCCTGCCTGTTCCTTTCTCATGTTGCCTTCTCTGTACTGTTTTTTTTCAGGTCTCCATGAGTACCACCATAGTGCAAATATTAGCCTCTGGTATTCTGCATTAACTCATTCTTTTAAATCTTTCCCCATCATCCTTTCCCCATGCATAAAAAAATCTTCATATTCAGTTATTTCAATTCTCCTTCATTTTCTTCCCTATCTTTGCCCCTGACCACTCTGTTCCCCATAGTTTTTTGAGGTTCCTCTCACCCCATTTCATGCATCCCAGTTCTTTTAGTGTTGTTTCATTCATGTCCTTTAGTAAGCTTCCCCACATTTCCCTCTCCCTTACTCTAGTTTGTATAACCTCCTTCTCTTCTGTTTCCATCTAGTAAATGATGTTACTCAGTGCACACCATCAGGGCATGTGAAAGCCCCCAGTCCCCCTTTCCTGTTCATTCTCATTTTTGCTTTGTTCACTATTTTTCACTTACCTTTACTAACCAAAACCTCTGTGTCTTTTTGCATTTGTTATAGCGTTTTGTCTCTAGGGTCTATTTATATGTTGTGGAGTAAGTAGCAGATTATTGCTACCATCGTCTTTGTTGCAGTAATTCTCCCAAGCAATGTATAAGCATTCTCTCCACCCCCCACACATCCTTCTGAAGAGTACTCGGTACCATTTTTCCAGCTTTCTTTAGATTTTTCCATAAAAGATCCTCTCACTGTACTCCGAAGATAAAGCCCTAGGTACTTTGGGAAATCTGTCTTTTTCATCACACTTATTCTCCCTTTTCCTAATCAGGTTACCACTGTCTTTTTGTTGCAGCACTCAAGTTTCGCCACTTCCTCAAAGTTCTTGAATGTCTCTCTCATAGTTTCCCATTGTGGAGGCCACATTCTCTGACAGTAACATGCAGTCATGTGCATATAACATAAACTGAGACATTTTATTCCCTCCTTTTCTTCAAGCATTGCTGAACTGTCTGACTTGCACTCCCAGCTTACTCCTCGGTCACAAGCGTGAACAGGCTTGGAGATAGTGGGCATTTATGTCTATACCCTCCCCCTTTGTCCCTGTCTCCTCTGATACTACTCCATTTATGAATATTTCAGTTTCTGGGTCATGGTATATGGTCTCTTTTCAATGTATGAAGTTTTCCCCTATCTGCCTTTGCTGCAGTGTCTTCCATAGTAATTCCCACTTCATACCAAAGGCCTTCTTGTAGGTTATACTGCACAATCCTATTTCCCTTTCTGATTCTGCTCTTCCCTGCGCATGAATTCTAGCACATCCCACCATTTTATTTCTGCCTTCACAAAACATTTTAGACCTGCTTGTACAAGTTTTGGCAATACTTCATCCAGTCATCTGCCAGTATCTTTGCCAAAATCTTGATGTATACATTAATCAAAACAACGGGCCTATAATTTCCCACTTGCACCCCTTCTCATCCTTCTTTAGTTATCATGGCTATCTTTGTCCTTCTCATACTTTTAGATCCCCTCCTCCAGTCCTGCATTCTCTTGTATTCCTCCTATAGACCTTCCAAATGTACACCTCTGCATTCAACTTGTGGCTATGCTTCTCCTCCAGTATACAAACCTCTACATTCTTCTTTCCCTGTTACATTTGGACACTTCTGTCCCTTTCGGTTGTTTGTAAATCTCCCAGTGGTATTCCTTGAATCCTTCCCTAGTTAGCTTATCCTCTTCTAAATATCTGCTATATCCTCCCTTTATCATCTGAACCTCCCTTTGCACCTGCTTTTTGTATTTCTTGGCTAGGTGTTTCTCTTGTGCTTCCCACACTCTCCACCAGCAGTCCCTCTGGTACCATTATTGAATATGTTGCTCCATAACAATGTTACTCTCTTATTCCATTCTTATTGCTTTTTCTCTGATTCTGTTACTTTCATTTCTTGTAGCTGCCTTCTGTATCACCTCTCACTCCAGCTCCTCACTCGCACTACCTTCTGTAATAATCAGTTTTTCCCAGACAGTGACGTTGATCTCTTCCTACCAGAGTTATTTTAGTTTGCTCCTGTCTTTCATATTGCCTTGTACTGACTCCTTCACTAGTCCTTTCAGTGTTTCCTTGTCCTCTGTCTCCTTCCATTTATAGCCCAACACACTCGCCTTCTCACTATTTTTTGTTGCTGCACCCTTATCTTAAGTCTCACTGCTGCATGATCTAATAAATGTCTCTTCTGTATTTGGATCTCTTCCATTACTTCCATTAGGTTTTCTATCACTAAGAACTTGTCTAAACCTACTTGCCCATATCAAAAATTTACTTTTGAAGATGTATTCTCTCTAATTTGGATGCCTTTCCCTCCATATGTTTAGATAGTTCCCTCTTTCATTTCTTGGTTTCTTCTTGTCTCAGGGTTTTGTTACATTCTCTCCTTTAATACATTATTTTTCCACTTCTATGTTGACACCATAGTTCTCCCCGTTATCTCTATTTTTCTTCTCTATGCCCAGTTAGCAAAAAAGCTTTTTGAATAATCTTTCTTTGTCCTCATTTAGTGCATATATGTTTCCTACTGTCCAGCATGCACCTTCCACCCTACCATGCCAGATGACCCATCTACTTATCCCATCGTTTATCGCCTTCATTGTTGCTGTTGGAATACCTCTACAAAATGACACTCCCCTCTTTCCTTCTACTAAGTTGTTGTCCATTTCCTCCTTTGGGTAATTATAACATGGTATCTTCCTCCCCATCTGATTTTCAGTTTTGCTTCTTCTAATAGAACAAAGTCTACTCCCATCCTCTTTAACGTTTTCAGTATTCCCATTCTTCTAATAGGATTTGATGAGCCCCTAATGTTCCACATACCTAAATGCAATTTCCTTGAGGTTTTTGCTCATCCTTCCCTGCTTTCCCATTTGCTGGTATCCAGCATAACCTTTCCACTGGGTCTACTCTACAAGCTGAAAATGTAGAAGCTGCCTATTCTCCAATATTCACCATCCCATCCCTAGCCTCTGGATCTCCGCTTTTGGCTGTTGCATTGATCATGGTTATGCCTAACCATGGGCATATTAAGACTGTATGTTGTTCCCTCCCAACAATGTCTCTCAAACTCACTGCATGTCAACACAGTATTGATGCCACAATCTTTTTACAATACAGGATTTACATTCATTAATTTCCTTTCCTCAATGCTGTGCAACGGTCTGGTGTGCAAGCTTCATGTGTGTGATAGTCCAACATTTTTTTTTTGCAGTTTCATATTTGTCTATGGGTTGTTCTCTACCTTTCTTTTGTTCTTCCATGCATTTCTTTTCATGCCCACAATTATTACATCAGCTATTATTACTTATTTTTTCTAAGCCTTCAACGTTAAACTGCAGTTTATTTATACATCAATAATTAATTAATTATGAAAAATATATTGTGTATCTTGGAGGCTTGCCCTTATGCACTCCCCTACCCCAACTACATTACTCATCACTGTCCCAGGTACTAATTCATTTCCTTCCACCATTTGTAATGTTTTGATATTGATACCTTGGGGAGTGTTTCATTTAATACATACTTCTTGAACTGTTCACAGTCACCCACCTTTCGGTGTCCATTCCTCCCATTTATTTATCACTTCTGTCTTTGTGTGGTCATTTTCAGTTCTGTAGTCCTGGTTTCCATCTCTTTGCCATCCATCATAAATGCTTCTAACCAGCTTTAGTCCCTCATTTAAACAACAGTTCACTTCTGATTTGACCAAACCATCTGAAGCACCATCCTCCTGTCTCATGAGAGCTCCCTTGTCTGCCTCCACTTCTTTTTGAGTTTTTGTGACTAAACCTCCCTTGGGTGAAGCTTCTTGTGCTTCTGTGCCTTTCATACAAGCCTTTCACTTGCTTCTCTTCAACCATCACGTCTCTTTTCTCATCTCCTTGTGGCTGCGTTTGTGACTTATTTCCTGTTGATCTTTTTTATCGGCATGCATTCCCTCTTCACTTCCTGGTCTTTTCTGCTTCCCTGCTAGGCTTCATAGATTCATACTAGGCTACTGATCTATGAGGATCTTAAGAAGTCTAGCCTTGCATCTTCATGGTAGAAATGTTGAGATGTTTACTTGTCACCCTTATCCATGAGAGACATGGGTGCTAAATCAGAGTTTCAGCATCTGACATTGCACATGTTCCTGATTTCTCAGCTTCATCTTTCCTAAATCTAAGGTTGCTTTATTAGTCTATGCCTTGCAGATGACTCAGGTTTTACTGCCTGGGTTGCTTAGTTGTTTATGATACCTTTGTTTAAACTTTTGAACATCCTCCATACTGTGTAGCCTAAACTATTTTCCTTCCTAGTATACTCCCAGAATTCCAGGGTATTTCAGCCATGCGGCTCTTCCCATTCATTCTTAGTTTATTTAGTATCTCCAGCACAGCTTTTGTTTCGTTACAAAGACTTTCCAAGTAATCCTCAACCAGCTTTATGTATATTCCTGCAAATGGGATAAAGTGTCCTGGGGATTCAATAAACTCCACGTAGATCCAGTGCGAAGCCTACATGGAGTTTATGTGTTTGCATGATGAGCAGCAGTGCTAATTACATATGTATGCTGCTCACAAAGTTTAAATGTAATCAAGTGCGGTTTTGTGGTTGACAACAATTTTGCCAGGCAAGAAATCATGTAAAACAACATGAACACCTGTAGACATGTCCACCTGTTTACCTATGGGCAAACCAGGTCTGCAGAATTGCATGGAAAACCACAATGACTACCAGGGTTATTAATAAAGCAATGTATATAGTTCCAACACTTTACATGAAATAGTATACAGTGCATAGCAGTGTTGAAACCTGTTTCAGGCATGCCGAATAAAAGTTGTGTAAATAATCAGCAAGGGTGCATAAACTGCACTATAAATAAACAGTCAGGGGAAGTGTGTGAAGCTTTGCAAAATGAGTTGCCTGAATATGAATGTGAGCATAGGTCTCCACCAATTGGGTCACATAGTAACAGGCTGAAGGACAACAGTAGACCGAAGCATGGTCAATCATGGATAACATCAGCATAATACTACCAAAAGACATAACAGCTATGAATGTGAGTAACCACAGATAGATCTGTAAGAACAGACTTGTATAACTATTATGATTTGTCAGCAATCTCTGAGGGGAAATCAAGCATGTCTTCCTCAAAATTTAACATCTGCCGGGGGTGTTATGAGGGGACACTATCACACCTGTATTTGAAATTACAAGCAATCCTAGCTAATTGACAGGTGTGCATGCCATATATATGGCACGATCTACACTATTTATTTTATTTTATTTATTTATTGACATTTGTTTACTAGGGCGGCCGCAGTGGTGCAACGGTTAGCATTGCCGCCTCACAGCAAGAGGTTCTCTGGTTTGATCCTCGGCTGGGGTGCCTTCTGTGCGGAGTCTGCATGTCCTCTGTGTGGTAATGTGGGTTCCTCTGGGTGCTCTGGTTTCCTCCCACATCCCAAAGACATGCTGTAAATTGGCCCTAGGTGTGAGTGCGTGTGTGTGCCTTCTGTGGAAGGTTGGGCATCGGGCTGGCACCTCAACACTGTAAAAACTCCACTGTCAATCATAAGCAGACAAGGTGATCTGCTGTGGCGACCCCTAACCGGGAAAAGCCAAAAGAAGAAGATTGACATTTGTTTACTGGGAAAGTCCACTGGGCTAAGAAAGTCCATTTTCAGTGGAGGCCCGGGGAGAAAAGCTCCAATACATATTAACAACAACCAGGAGGTTACAAAGTTTACAAGAATTCTTCAAATACATAAATGTCAAAGAATAATGGATACAAAAGACAAAATGGGCCAAATGTTAACAATAATAAAAGTAAAGGAAAAATAAATTAGGTTACACTAAGCAAGTTTGACAAATTAGAAAAATTGTACTGCTTTCATGTTATTTCTTCAGTTTCTAAGTCAGATTATGAGTGTGGAGGAAGTGCAAGAAACAGCTGTGAATAAAATGCAGGTTGACAGAAGCTTCATATGGATATAGTTAGTAGGTGGTATGCCTAATGTAAGTAAAGGAGATATCGAGATGAATGAAGGAAGTATTGGGGTAATTCTACTGGAGGATTATGAAGTTATGGTGGTTAAATAGTTAGGAAGAAGAAATACTGGGTCTGGGGAAAAGGAGTTAAGTGATGGCATCAGTCTGGGTAGAGCAGTTACAAATCCAATTAGAAAGCAAGTGCTTGTGTACGGCAGTTTGGAAATTGGTGGGGTGCTGCTCGGAACAGACATGAGAGGGGAGAGACTGTTGCAGGATCTAGCAATGGTCCAGCTGTATAAGAGTTTACCTGCAGATAGGTTGGGTTTGTGGATTTGTAGTAGGTTTTGATTTTCAGATCGAAGTGGCCTAGAAGGAGAGTAAGGGGAAAATAAGGAGCTGAGCGCAAGGCAGTCTTGTGGTTTGTAAATAAGTTTATGAGAGGTGGTAAGCTGAAGCAGTAGAAGGTAATGTGGGAATTGAAGCCACTAGAGATTTCTCAGGGCTGTACAGTGATAGGTAGAATGATGGGAGTTAGAGGCAAATTTGGCAATCTTGTTGTAGCAGGACTCTAATTTTTGTTTCAGGGAGGACGGCAGGTTAATTAGTAAGGGGGCACCGTCGGTTAAGGAGGGAAGCAAATAAGACAGGGCTAAAGCTTGTTTTGTTGATGAGGACAGGAATGCTTTGTGCATGTAAAGTAGCCCAGGTTTTTTATGGGTTTTTGATATATTGCATTGGATATGTAAATCAAATTTTAGATTGTCATCTATTATGACTCCTAACAGTTTGGTATTAGCTACAGTTTCAATTTTTATTGAGTTCAGTGAGAGGATGTTGAAGTCTTGTCTATTGATAGCAGTGCTCTTTTTGGGAGTAAACAACATAAGTTTAGTTTTTTTTTTTTTTTGCATTTAAGGAGAGATGATTGTTGTGAAGCCAGGATTCAATAGTTGAGAAGGCTATTTGGGTCATTTGCTGTAGAATAATGGGGTTAGGTGAGGAGCAGACTATGGTTGAGTCATCTGCATACTGGACTAGAGCGGTATGAGGTAATGCTTGGTGAAGGTTATTTATGAATATGTTAAAAAGAAGGGGACCTAAGTTAGATCCTTGTGGGACACCAGTAGGGTTATGGAGGTACGGAGAGATAGAATGCTGCCATTCAATGGCATGTTGCCTATCTGAGAGATAGCTTTTAAACCAGTTAAGAGACTGAGAAGAAAGGCCTATGGAAGAGAGTTGAGAGAGGAGGATAGTATGCGATGTGGTGTCAAATGCCTCAGATAGATCTAGAAAGAGAGCAGATGCTATAGAGCCAGAATTACAAATCTTGTTTATGGTATCCAGAAAGGGTATTAGTGCAGTAGTGCTGTGGCCAGGATGCAATCCATGTTGGGTGGGGGAGAGGATGTTGCTGCTGAGCAGATAGTTAAGTAATTGTTTTTGGACGCACTTTTCGAGAATTTTATATATCGGGGATAGAAAAGCTAGAGGTCATTAGTTAGAAATATCAGGGGATGAACCACCTATGTGGAGGAGAAGGATAATGGCTTTTTCCAATCAGAAGGAGCATATGATTCATGGATTGATCTACTGATTAGCATGCTGATAGGATAGGCTACTGCATCAGCAGCGATCTTAAGGAATTTGGCAGGCATATTGTCAGCTGAGTTGGAGCAGGGTTTTAGATTTAACAAAAGTTTCTTTATACAAAAAGTAGGGGTAGAGGAGAGAGGAAATTCAGTTTGAGTGGGAGGTTTGTTGCAGCTTTGTGTGGTTGTGTTAGGGGTGATATGTTGTGAGGTACCTGAGAAGCGGAGGAGGAAGTAGGATGATGGTTAGATGGTAGAGGAGAAGAAAAGGAGGCAGTAAGATTAGCTATACTGTCAATAAAATATGAGTTAAATTTGTCAGCTATAAGGTCAGATGGTATGTCAGGATAGGGACAGGGGCTGTTTGTTTGCACCTGAGTTAAGCAGATTGTTGACGGAAGACAATAAAGGTTTGGGTGTATTTTTCATATTTAATTGCAAGTTCTAGAAGTAGTTGTTTGTCTTTGCAAATAAGTTTTTTAGCAAGGTTACAAAGTTGTTTGTATTGGGTAAAGTTGGAGGGATTGTCTGAATTGTGTCAATGTTTCCAAGCTTTATCCCTAGCTTTCATAATTTCTCTGGTGGATTTAGATAGCCAAGGAGCATGGTTGTTGTTTATTCTAATGGATCTAGTTGGTGCTAAGCTGTGTGAGTTGCTAAAGTGAAGAAGGGCATCGTCTAGAGGGAAGGTTTTAAGGCAACTCCAATTATAGCTTTTTAGGATGGTATTGAATTTATGAGGGCAGAATTTTGATAAATTTTGTGTAGCTCTAGTATTATGGGCTTTTGAAAGAGATGCACAGCTGCGAATGGCATAAGCTGGGAGATGATCACTAAAAGAATTTGGTAATATGCCGGCGGCTGGATATTTAGATGGGTCTGAGACCAAAATCCAGTCTAGAATTGAACTTTTACTGGTTCTGCGGTTATATCTAGTAGAGGAATTAATTGGTAAAATGGAATAGATTTATGCTAATGGGAGATGGAGTAGAGAAAGTAGCAGCCCACTCAATATTCATATCGCCTAATATAATAGTTTCATTTTTTATGGTGTGGGAGGTCCAGGAAAGAATGTCTTCTAATACAGGAATGTTATTCCCTGGTGGAATATAAATGACTATAATACAGAGTTTTTTGGAACTACTGATGTCAAGAAATGTGATTAGAATTTCAGCATTATGGAAGTGTGGAACAGAATTGGGAAAGTAGGATAAGTTAAAGGTATTTGGATAAATTACGGCAGCACCACTTCCTTTTTTGTGTTGTCTGCCCTGATTACATTATAATTAAGATGAAGAAATTCGGAGTCATGAATGTGTGGTTTCAGACGTTTCAGTAGCCGCTAGGATATGTGTTCTATTTTGGGTTAGCCAGGCATGAAACTCAGAGGTTTTGTTACTGATGTTTTGAAAATGAATAGTAGTTAATTGGAGGCTTTTAGAGGAGGAAGGACCTGGGTCAGGGTGGATGTCACCTGAACGTGTAAGGGAGGAAGCGAATAGAATACATTTGTGAAGGAATGTTTTAATTTGGAGAGAGAGAAAGGAGAAAACTGTGCTAAACAATAATGTTTGCAGTGTAAAGAATAGTTAGTACTAAGAGTGCTAGTGCTAGTTAGTACTCAGAGTGCTGTTACAAATGTAACCCATGCAATCAATGTTGTCAATCAGCTATGTACTTACTGTGTGTGTGTGTCACAGGAACAAATATCACACAGGCATCTTGTATAATATCTTGATGGAGGTTCTGCACCATCCACTAGTAATGTTTATACAATAAAAAGAATAATTAGGTATGGCCAATAAAATGTGTAGGAGGTCACTGTGGCAAATATGCTTCATTTGAGTAACCCATCTCTGGAAGATGTGTCAGGAGGTACATGAAAAAGGGTGCATTGTATTCAGTTACTAGTCTGCTGAGGGTTGAGAACTACAGAACTACAATGTCCTTTGATGTGGATGTCCTGCAAATTCACGAGTTGTACTACATACAAAAGGGTGCTCAAAACTGTGGGCACATGCTGGTGGATATTCCGCATACCATCTACCTGAATACACAGATCACATACCACTTGGTCTGCTCACAGGGGTGAGGTGTCTATATCGTAATTATCTTGTGTATTTGCTTTCATAATGGAAATAATCCCCCCATGATTTTTCTTCCTCTACCATGCCCCCATGGCTGTGGCAGCAATCCATTCTGTGTGTTGATATTGCCTGCATTATACTAATATCACACTTGGATTCAATGATTGTCCCCAATTTGCAGTCTTCCACAAAGCTGGTTGGAGAAAGGATGTGTAAGTAAGCTTTTACATCTAAGACTTAAATAATGAACAGTAAATGGCCTAGCAGAGAGCCCCGAGGTATGGACCTCATCACTGGACTCTAGATAGAGCTGACTCCACACACTGCAACATATTTATCTGTCACGTACATCACCCAGTCATCTACCCACTTGGTGACATAGGGTTTATGGCCATTTGAGATAGTTTCTCTGTAATACCTGATTGTGAATTTGTGTCAAAAGCCTTGGCCAGGTCAAGTTATGCAGAATGATACTGTTGTCATCATGCACACCCCTGGTAACCATCTTGAAGACAATGAACAGATGTAATACACATGATGTAACCATAACAAATCAAACATGGATTTGGTACACAGTCGGGATATTACCCATGTCCTTTTACAGAAGATCCTTGAAGACCTGTTGGAGTCAGAATGTGTCTATAACTCCGTGCATCAGGTGATGGTCACCCCCCCCCCCCAGTCAAAAGGATGCATGTTGATGTATACCCTTCTAAGGAAACATAGGCTGTCTGGAAGCTGTGTTGAAGTATGGATCCTACTGTGTCTGGTAAGTCATGTTTTGAGTCACATTATAGGCAACCTGTGATGTTGTCAGGGCCCACTGAGTCTGTGTTACTAGCTGTAGGAAGCATACAGATGAGCTGCACTCCTTAGAATAAAAACTGAGTAATGTTTGTATTTATACTTGGTTGATGGCCAGTGGCGAGAGGGGAGATGTGGCATCCACATACAGATCTGTGCTTAGTTGTGTATTCCCCTTAACATTTCACATGCATTAAAATAAACGATTTGTGAAAAGACCTCCAAATACCATTTTGGTCATTCATCACATTCCACACACTGTTACTATGCACACAGTTGTATAACTGTAGCAATGTCACATACTTACATCACTTGCACAACATACGTTTATATGTGTTTCATTGGCAAGCTGTGTTTGAGCGACTTGATGTCATATCAGGACACATTAGAGATCAGTTGTTTGTGGCTCATGCAGAACATTTCCTAACATAAATGCTAATAATCACACAATGGTGCTGCTGACCACCGCAATAATCCTTGGATATAGCAACACAACTGCAGATACAATAAATTCCACAAGGTTGCAGTTTTATCAAAACATGTGATACATTGGTTGTGTATATCACAGCATGAGACAAGACTTATGTGACTATGTAATCAATATGAATTTATATTGATGTCTGTTACAGAACATTTAATGATAGTATGTAGACACATGCACAACTATGCCATACTGCAAGTGCCACTGTGATGGCAGAATGTGAACTGTGTAGAAGACTGATCTGCTCCACTGCAACACATGCCGTAATATGCTAACAATATATATAAAAGTGTGTCATACCATGTCAACAGCTCTCAGAAGGCATATTACTACAGATGTTTTATAAGAAGCATGTACTGAAACATCAGCAATGGCCATCAATGCATTAACTCACATCACAGATTGTAAGATCCTCTTGTAGCCATACTGTACATCCACACTTCAATACAGCACATGTCAATGACAGTAACACTGACATGTCAACTGTTCATAGGATCATAGGACATTATTAGGCTAATGGCCAACATCACATGAAATCCTAGCCATTATTAAACCATGTAAAAAATATCCCTATATTTATATTATGGAAGATAGTATGACTATTGCGCATATGTGTACATTTTTTGGATTGCATTACATCCTGCCATTGTCCATATGTGACGTGCATCACACCATGACAGAGTTAGCAATCACAAATGCAGTGATCTAGTTAGAGCTTGCTGAGGCTCATGGAAGGATTCTGTTTCACATTGTGTGTATGCAATTTGACATGAGGACATTCTCCACTCGTCTGCAGGAAGGATGTCATGTGGCCAGATGAAAAAGGAGGATGGTGGATGCATGGGGCTATATGAAAGGTTCCCCAAGATGTAATGAAATGAATAGCAATTCCAAAGATCATACAGTGACCACAATGTATCACCAGCCACACACACACACACACACACACACACACACACACACACACACACACACACACACACACACGCACGCACACACACACACACACACACACACACACACACATAAGTAAACTGGGCTTGATTTGAACATTACACCTGTGTAGGTATAGAATATGAATGCCATGCAATGTTAAAGTAGCAGCACCACATACGTCTGAGTGTAATACTACCACATTGCACTTTACAGAGTATGAAAGCATCACTGTATGCTGAGGACAGAACATGTTGTGAGGAGTGTAGGACATGGATGTAGAGTCACATCCCTGTGTAAAATTGTCTCAAAGTGATAGCTGTATGTATAGACACGCAAGCTGCTTGCTGTCAAATTAGGACAACTATAAGTGTAGATAAAGCAGCTTGCAATCTCACTAGCTAATGTTATTGCCACAGCACAGGTTTGTCTTGAATACTCTCAGAGTGCATGTTATACAGGATGACATAGTCATTGTACTATCTTGCTAAAACAAGATGTCTTGAGGAGGGTTTGACCTAGCTGTGGACTCACCTATCATTCTAAAATTGTCACCATACATATTGTTGAATGCACACAACAGTTGACTGTAGTGAGAATGCAAAACTTACTTAACTATTTACAGAGCACAATACTTAACACAAGTGCAACAGCCCAACTATGGCTTTTATAGTGCCAGACAACACTTTAAAATGGATGAGACTTCCAAGATGGCTGCACATTTAGTAACAGATTAATTCTAGCTCTCCCAGTGTGAAAACAGAAACTTGTCAGAGAAAACCAGTGAACCTAGATTTCTGGGGAAATTCAGTAACTAGTTAGTAAGTGCACTGCCTGGATGCCAGGAAAAAAGAAATATAAAGGACTTGAAGGAAAATCAAGTACAAAAGGTGACGAAAAAAACACTGACTGGGAAATGTACTGTAGCTGTTCAGTAAAAAGCAGTACAAGCTCCAGACATTGCTTCCAGTAACCTAAAGAAAAGTATAAGGCAACTGCACACAGACTTGACAAAAATAAATGAAATACTGATGGAGTATATCAACTCAAACAATAAAAGGCTGGAAAAAATGGAAGAAGCTTTAAACAGATATTCAGATAAGGTGATAAAACTGGAAAATTCACAGGCTGAAATTAAGAAAAGGCTGGCTGAATATGCGACTGCACAAGAAGAGATGTTCCAAAAATAATAGAATTAGAGGACAGAGCACATAGGGAAAAAACTATGATTTTCTGCTGTACCCGAGAAACTGGAAGGAACAAACTGCATTAATTTTATGAAAGCATAAATAAGCAACTGGACTGGTATTCCACAACAAGAATTGTTAACTGAAAGGGCACACTGTGTATCTGCTTCAAACCTGGATATGAGAAAACAACTTAGACCTTTAATGGTAAAGATGCAATCTTACAGGCAGAAGGAGTTGATTCTGACAAAACTGTGGCAGAAGGACAAAATACTAACTGTGAGAGACAGCAGACTGTTTGGGAAGAATTACTACTCATTGTACAGTAGGCAGAAGATGAGTAAATTTATCCCATTATTCAGGGAATATCGAGAAGCAAGCATGACATTCAAACTGTTGTACCCAGCTATCTTCAAAATATTTTAGCCTGCAGGAACAAAATCATTTTTTGATGAAGTACATACTGAGAAGAAATACAAAAGTTTGTCCAGTAAAAGTGCATTGTGAAACAGAAGGAGATCCTTTTTCTTGTTCTGCTGGTAATAAGGACCACAGAGAGACTGTGCCAGTGAAACCTTTTCCAGTATTTCAACAAAAAATGATTGAGAGACTGAAAAAAAACATAAGAGCTGACTAGAAGAATCAAGAGAACATTGGAAATGAAACAGAGACAGGGTTTGTGAGAAGGAAATGAACAGAAATAGAACAAGAAAATCTTGAAATAGTGTACTTTCCTGAAATTTGTTAAACTTCCAGGGGACTCTAAAGCATATGCCCTACTTTATGTCGTTAGTGTTTTGAGACTAAAATAAGTAACTTTGAAACTGATAAATGTAAGACTACAAACCAATAATTATATTTGTGAAACATGACAGAACAAGAAAATCTGGAAATATTGGACTTTTTTTTTGGTAAAACTTGCAGGGGGCTCAAGCATGTGCCCTACTTCATGTCATTAATGTTCAGAAAAATACCGAGGAGAAGAGAAGGGAGAACGTTGACTGTAAGTAAAACTTATTTTTCTTAATAATACTAAGTAAAAGGTGCATGATTTTCTTTGCATGTTACAAAGTAAAATGTTTCAATTATTTTTAAGTGTAATCAGGATACTAATGTAAACAGGTGCTGCTGTTTTTTTTTTCTTTTTGTTTCTTTCTCCCTTCATCTCTCTTTTACCTTGTTTATTTTTAAGAAATGTAGGCACTACAATGTTAAAAAGAAAACAGAAAAAAAGATCTGATTAAAAGAGCATGTCAAAAGAAAATTAGTGTGCTTTTTCTCATTCTTGCATAGGGGAATGCCAAGATTAAGGCCATTAGCTTAATCTAGGAATGAGTTTTATGAGAAAGCAAGTAAATGAAAAGGGCTGCTGCGTATTATAAGGCTATTTCTAATAAACAGTTTTGAGTTTGGTTCTCATGTGTCTAGCAGACAACCTGATAAAGAAAAATGGCTTGGAGAAAATGTTTTCTGAAAGCATTCAATAATTTTCTCAGCTGATAGAGCTATAAAGATAAGACAAAACCAGACAGCACTTAATAGAACCACAGGCTATACCATGCATCTTAGCATGGATAACCTTTCTTTTAGGTTAGCTCAGGTCTATGAATGTGTGGCTGTCAGTTTGGAACATTTATTCTTCAATATTTGAAGATGTACATAGTTTTGTGTGTTACTATTAAGTTAATAGGTTTTAGGGGGTATTGTGTGTCTATTTTTGTTTGAGGGTTTTCAATAAAACAAATAGTTCAGTAAGATGTGACATAGGCTCAAATGGAGATGACAAGAAACAACTGTATAAAATATTAACCTGCCAAACAGTACATGTATTTTAAACAAAAAGTGAAACTGCACACTTAAAAAAAGCTGTTATACATAAAAGGTGGAAATAATCTCTCAAGAATATGATGCTTTCTATAATGTCTTTAAACATTAATGGCCTCATAGATGAATACAAAAAGGAAAGAGTAGTGAACTGTATTAAAAATATAGAGTGCAAATAGCTATGCTAAAGGAGACACACTTAGAAAGAACTGAACATGTGAATTTGCTAAAGAAAGGTTTTCAGGATTGTTATTCAGTGGAATGCCTGGGGCAAAGGAAGAGAGGAGTACTTATATTCATTGCATGAGGAGCTCCAATAATAACAGAGGATAAAAAAGACAATCGTTGTAGATTTGTAGTACTGGCAAGGGAGGAGGATTATAATGGCATGTATTTATATTCCACTGAAAATTGTTATAATGGAGCTTAAGAAAATTCTGGGAGAAATAATCAGTTTTTAGCAAGGAATATTACTTACAGGTAGAGACTGGCATTTAATTTGCAATAGTGAAGATTTGTTTGAGGGGCCCAAAAGGGACAAAATAGCAAAGGAAAGTAGATTGTTAAAGAAATTTATGAAAATATTTGGCATGGAAGATGTGAATTCAGTGCTGTGAGTTTACATATTATTCCCCAAGATACAAACACAGGGCTAGACTAGACAGAATTTACATTTCACAGAAATATGTGCATTTAATGGAAGGTCTTGATATGCACTCAATAACTATTTCAGATCCTGTGCCAATAACTAAAATAAAAACATAGGATAATGGAATAAAAATGAGATACTGGCACTTTCCCAACTATCTGTTGAAAGGAGAAGAATTTAAGGAAGGGGTAGTGGAAATTATTCAGGAGCTATTGGAGAAGACAGAAATTTCTTCTGAAAGTATACCTAAGGAGAGGGATAAAATTAAAGTGAAGTTTAGAAACAGGAATAAAAGAAAGGGAGATATGATTAAAAAGTAACAACAATTATTTAGCAGGACTGATAAATGTTAAAATATTGCAAAATAGGGAGAATCTCACAGAACAAGAAAGAGAGCAACTGCAGAATGCTAAACAGAAAATAACGGGTTACCTTGATAATATGCATGACTTTAGAAAGACTGCTGTTAAGCAACTGTTTTTGATAACAACTCTACAGCACAAAACTTTTAGCACAACAATTCAGGGAACAGAAAGTAGAAAGGGCTGTCACCAAGCTAAGGGAGCCTATAACAAGGAAGCTAACAAGGGATCCTGTAGAAGTATTAGAAATATTTTGGAAATTCTATGAAAGTGTGTAAAAGCAGAGAAACATGGACATCAAGAAAAGGTACAAGTGGAAATATTTATGGAAGAATTAAATATGTCAAGGTTAAAGGTAGAGGAGGCTCAATTACTAACAGGACAGGAGGAGATAAAAATGGTGATGTATAACCAATCTACAGGAAAGTCCCCAGGAATACATGGTATTTCTGTGGAAATTTGGAAGTTAGGACGTAAAAAATGATAAAGATCTGGAAGGTGTTGTTTAATAGTATTTTAAAAGAAGAAGTACCAACATCCTGGAAGAAAGCAGTGATAGTTGTGATACCCAAAGAGGGTAATGATCCATCAGATCCAGCTACAAACAGGCCAATGCCAACACTAAACCATGACTATAAAGTGTTTATGTTTACAATGTCTAAAAGAATGGCAAGAGAGATGACAAAAGTAATAGATATGGATCAGTGTGGTTGTATGGAGGTGAGGCAAACATTTGGCAACATTAACAGAACACTGATGATCCAGATGGAGGCAGAAAGTAAGAAAACACCACTGTTGTTAGTGGGTCTTGATTGCAGAGAACACATTTGACAGAGTACACTGGGATTTTATGAGCAGATCAATGGAAGCATTTGCATTCACTGATACAATTATAAGGTTGATTAGGAAGATATATAAGAGGTTGGAGGTAAAAACTGAAGTGGGTAGGGTCCTCTCTGATAATCTCAGCTTGAGCAGAGGAACCAGGCAGGGGTGTCCTGTCTCCCCTTTGTTATTCACATTATATTTAGAACCACTGGCAAAGAAAATAAGGGACTCAGAAATTCAAGGATATAATTGGTATGGCAGTCAAAAAAAGCTAGGTCTATTTGCTGATGACATTATT